>NW_008680920.1:27719-35879 GCF_000695815.1 Acanthisitta chloris | reverse complement strand
GTTAAAATGAGAAGAAGGGTGGTACCAGAGTATGAAAACAACCCGTGATCTTACCTACTCATTGTCTCTGCCACCAAACTCCTCTGTGACCCTGAATACTGTGTGTCCTCACCTGCATTAGGGAGCACAGTCCTCACTTGGGTGAGTGGGTTCACTTTGGAAATGGTCATTTGGTGTGTGCCCATATCCTCCTTGTTCTGCAAAGGGAACCTCTGGACCTGGAAGGAATCTCCAGGACAAATAACACAAAGCACAAAGACTAAAACAGCTATCATAAAGATCCAGGAAAACTGTCATAGACTAAACCCTTTTCTCAGTTACAGCAATATCCCTCTCCCTCATCCCTTGCTTCAAATCATGCTAAGTATCAAAGAAGCGTTTTTCTCACCCAAACAGAATACCATTTTCCTTGGAAAGACACTAAATCAAATGAATTAAACATTATCTTTCTCAACAATAAAGGGAAATTAGTATCCCCTCTTACTTTTCTTCTGCAGCAGGGCAAGGTAGGGACTTCACCCTAGACAGACAATTCAAATAGCTCCCATAGGTATATCCTACACCATTCCTTCAGAGGGACCATATTAAAAATAAACTAATGCTGTAGGCAGCTTCGGAAAATGACTTCAATGGTATTTATTGCTTTGATAGGGTCAGTGCACAGTATGTGCATGTTGCCTTTTAAACATATGTTTCAGGCAAAGAATCAAAGCTAATTTCAGTGTGTGAAAAGCAAGCAGATTTCATTACTGATTGTGACTTTCACTTCAAAATGATAAGGATGCTGGATGTAGGTTCTCAAAACTGAATGTCCAAATGGGAATTTATGATGTAGAACTTCAGATTTATCATCCATGGGCTTCAATACAGAATGAAGAAAGAAATTCTCTGCTACCAGGAATCTCACAGTTAACCCATAAGCCAGCTGACTATTTTCCCTCTCTCTAATTCTCCCTGCAGCTATTTCCTCTCCATAACATGTTAAAGCAAGAATGGCCATTGGCACTAACCACTTTTGGCATTCAAGTAGTGGATATGAAAGAGATCTGATTTTTTTTTTCCTCACCACCACAATGCAGCCCTGCTTCGACGCTTTGCAGAAGTGTCAGCAGAATTCATAACAAACTCAATGCAATTTGAGTTGCATAGTACAATAAAAGGCCTGTTACGTCCTTTTTTTTTTTGAAATGAAGATTCCTCTCATAGTATTACACCAGATCCAGTTCCCAACTTCAGACAGGTTATTCCTTCCTACATGGGGCATGGAAGGAGATGGACCTGTAGAATTATTAACAAGCTGCAGGTATAAGCAACAACAAGTGGATGAACAAGGGCTTTGTCCAATGTCTTGCACAAAACCAGATTCAGGACAAACTATCAGTAGTGGTAAAATTCAGAAGGTTTAAACCCAGTACCCTGAAGATAGATATCCAACTCAGGCTTAGATGCCTAAAGCAACCACATTTTCTGTAAGTTACTTTGAGTACATATTTAACTTTGAAAGCAAACGTAGCTGATTCACTAGTAATGAAAAAGTGCTTAGATATCTCTAACAGTTCTTAAATGTGTATGTTAACATGTATAAAAAATGCATATACACATTCAATTAGTGATGATATATACATATGCATATGTGCATACATACACTGTTGAATCAAGACTCGAAAGAGCCTAATTTGCATGGTGGGTAAGCACCCACAACTTCCCTTTGAGTCAAAGAAAAGTGCAAAATTTTGAAAATAATCAAGCCATTTTTTTTAATGCTCCTGACTACAAATACAGATGTGCACTCCCTGTTTTGTAAGGCTTTGTCCAAGTCTGTTTAACAGCATCACACTCCCCTAGGTTCAAATGACACCTTTGAAACAACCAAAGCAGTAAATCACACCTCTTTATTATCATCTCAACAAGAATGATAACAACCTCCTCTGCTTGGTGAAATACCCATGGGAATTTCACCCAATTACATGAGGATAACGTATCTCTCATGACTTTAGCTGGCTGTCTACCATTTCCATTCTATACTTGGTAGTCAGTCACAAAGGACACAATCCGCTGAAGGAAAATGTATAGACAAGGGGTTAGCCATTTCAAGAGTGGAGAAAGGGAGGTAGAAATCGAAGGAAGAAAGAGAAGGATGACACAGTGCAATTGCTCAGCTTAGTAGCACAGCTGCTTAAACAACTGAATAGCAATCAATGGGTTAGTATTCAATCCAAGTTTAGATCACATTGAAATCTATTAGAATACTGCATATAATGAATGACTCTTACTTATTTGGTATTCTATCTTGGAATTAATCAGCTCAGTTGTTATGCAGGGGGAAAAAATTTTTTAAAAAAAGTCAGTGAGTAGTCAGGCCCAAAACCAAGAAAAACAACCACCTTGATTTCCCTGGTGGTTAACAGCCTGACAGTACTCAACAACACATGCTGAGGTTGAACACTGTGAGAAACAGTGCAAGTTAGAGGTTGCTTGGCTGTTGGGGCAGCAGCCTGGTTTGTGCATGCATACAGCTTGCCCCATCCCCTCCCTTCCAGGCTCTCACACAGTCTTCGTAGGGTTGTACCATCTGCTGGAGCACAATTCAGAGGTAGCTTTAAAGTGATGATAGCTCTGGGAAATGATAATCACTGGGTCATAGAAAGCTGTACTGCAGTGTATAAATAAGATAACTGAAAGTGCTGAGCGGGGCATGTTTGCATTATGAAATGTATTTTCCTTTTTCCTGTATAAAACATGTCTTAAAAGCATGGGGAATGCAGCAGGATTGAAAACCAGAAGGAAAGCAACACAGCCCCAGAAGCTGCACAAAGGAGGAGGGGGATGGAGGAATGGTAAGCTGTAGTATTATTGACTGAGGAATGATAAAAGAGGAAGGAATTCAACAGTTACATCTATTTCGCTTGGTGCAATGGCATGAGATCAAAGGCTTACGTTCACATTAGCCCAGAATAATGCATACTCTATAAATGATGCAAAGCTAGGCCACATTCCCAAGATGTGACAATGCCTCAAGATGCCCCTTTGCTAAGTTCAGGTCAAGGCAACAGGCTCCTGCATATGAAATTCTTTTTCAAAGTGCACAAACATAGTTAAATCACTGGGCATGGAGATAGACAACATTCAGGACAGGCATGATGTCCTCCACTGGCTTCTACTTTTCCATAGATGTCTTTGCAAATTTAGTCAGTTTTCATTCATTTGCAGGTTTTTTTCCCAACTGCTGCTGATATTTCAAATGATCCAAACTGTCCACCCAAGCACAGAGAAGCTTAGGCTAAGAAACTGGATTTTGTTTTATTTGTAAAACAAGCATCAGAAGAAAGTCAACTCAAATTCCAGAGATGTGGTTCAGTCCTACCTCTGCACTGGCAACCTCTCTGACCTTCATCAGCTCGCCTGGGACACACTCTTTAATGACTCCAGACCAAGAACAATGCCAAAAGGTTCTTGAAACCCCAGGTTTAATTTTTTTGTGAGACACATTTGTCAAAGCCACCTAAAGATTCAGATCAGTGCTAGCTGTACCTTGATTCCTAGGGGATCCAACTATTGTGGATGCCTTAAACAAAACACTACCAGGACACATCCATATCATAAATTCCTTTAAGAAATCTTAACCTCTGGGACTCTGTATTCCATTAGTTAAATGGAGATGAATAATTATTCTCCCTCACCTTTCACGGTTTGGTTAGTGCAGGGATGCGTTGCCATACCAACAGCGATCCAGCCTGGCCGTAGGACAGGGCTGGAAGTGTGGAGGTGCAGACATCCCAGGCCAAGAAAAAAAAATCCTCCTCTCTGTCCCTCCCTCCTTTCTTCCCTCCCTGCCTCCCTCCCTCGTCTCCCTGGAAGAGAAGCAGTTTCTCTTTGTGAGAGAGCACAAAGGAGAAGAAAGAAAAGGAATTGTCCATCAAGCTCAGCAGAGCCTCGGGGGCTTTCAGCAGAGGATGCCACAGCCTATGAGGAGAGCGAGGCTCAGGCTGATTTTAAAGGCCAGTCAAACCTCGGCAACACTGACCCGCCTCCAGCGGTCCCCAGCCTGCGAAGAACATGTGGCACTGAAAGACTCACTGACATCTTCCCGTGTTTTGCTTTCCACAGATCAGCACCACTTCTGACTCCCAGGGAGACTGAAGTCCCTGCTATCCGTAGGGTGCCGTTAGCCCAGTGCTGCTGCCCTGGCTGTGTCCCACCAGACAGACACTTACTGGGAGTTCAAGGCATCACTGCTGACCTGATGGGTCTTCTGGGTCCTTCTCTACTTGCCAAAAACATCAGTGGATCTGTAAACGTTACTTCAGGGAAGATGTAACAGATACATTCATTCCCTGCCAGAGGCTGTAAATCCTGCGGATCCAAGCAGGGGTTCTAGCCAGTACTGGAAGGAAATAAACCATGTATCCAGTGCCAAACCTGTGTCCCATTCCAGACACCTTTCTCAAGACACCAGAACCAAAAAGGGACTGGCAATAAGCACAGTGAACAAGCTGCTTATGAGAGGAGACTGGAAAGCATATGAGAGAGCCACAGAAATGACTCAGCTAAGGGCAGACACAATAAAGCTGTGTTTATATTTCTCTATATGTATATGTGTGTACAATAATTAATGGCGTAGAAAAAATAAAATAGGACCTTCCAGTCACCTTTTCTCATAAGAGGAGAATGAGCATAAGCAAAAATGAATAAAATTCAAACCCACTACAGAGCTATCAGGCAACATAGCCATAAGGTAGTCCAGACCACACAATCCCACTGAGACTACATGTTCTATCACGCTCAAAACCAGAACCAGAGATCCTTGAATATCTAGAGGTACAATTATCTATTGAAAGTAAACAAGCCTCAGGGAAGTGCAAAACCTCTTGGAGTGCAGGGACAGGAAAATATTCATTCATCAGAGAGAATGACAAATCATCTGTGAAATAAGAATCTTCAGCTACATGCTGAGGCATCTGCATCAAGAGGTGTTGACATGTTTTTACCACAAGAAAGACCAGGTCTTTATGAGTTTGAACCTGTATTGGCCTTTGGAGACAGGGATGCCAAACCAAAGCAGCATGGAATGGCAACATGAGAAGAAAAAATGGAATTGGGTGACATTAGGAGTTTTGCTGCAGTTTAAGGCTCTCCCCTACCCATGATAGGCCCTTTGACCTTATGTAGCCAATCCATTGCCACCAGCTCTTCAAGTGGGACTGTTCACCAGGCAGTTTCAGTTCTATTCACCCCATGCCCCCATGGCAAAGGACCCCTTCACCCTGCACGTCCTCCCCAGCCCTCTCTCCTCTTATGCTGGGCTGTCTCTACCTCTGCTCTTACAGCCTCAGATCTTTCCCATGTCTTTTCCAGTCCCAGCTTCCATTGCATTTGGGTTTTATTCTCTATGTGCTTTGTGATCAGATCTATATTTCAATACAAAAAGGAACTCCTGGTCACGTCACCACAACTGACAAAGCTCTCCATCCTCAGCTCTCAGCCCTTTCTCTTCAGTTCCCTGTGACGTGAGATGTCTGCCACCTGACAGACATCCCTGACATTTTCTCTCATTCTTCTCATCTACAAGATCATGCTGTCATATTTCTCCATCTTCCCTCCTTTGGCCCCAATGTCCTTTGATGTCCTGGTCTTTAGACTACAATGATAACAAGTAGTGAAAAAGTTTGACACAGCTAATGCAATGAGAGATAAATGAAAAGAGTGATAAAGTTATCCACCTAAGTTTAATATCTTCATAAATGACCTGGAAGATGGGATCAAGTGTACCCTGACAAAGTTTACTGATGACATCAAACTAAGCTGGGGAAGTGGACACTTCTGAAGGGAGAGGCATCTTGCAGGAAAACCTTGAATATGTCTGGAAGAGTAGGCTAACAAGAAACTTTCAAAGTTCAACACAGACAAGTGTAAGGTCTTGCACCTGGGAAAACAATACAGGAATGTAGCACAGGCTAGGATCTACCTGACTGGGAGCAGCTCTGTGGAAAGGGATCTGGAGGTCCTGATGGACAATAAACTCCATGTGAGTGAAAAGTGTACTGTTGCAGCAAAGAAAGCCAAAGGGTTTCTTTGCTGCATCAACCAGGTCATCACTAGCAGAGATAACAAAGTCCTTCTCCCACTCTGATCAGCCCTGGTCAGGCCACACCTGGAATATTATGTTCAGTTTTGGTCACCACTATACAAAAAAGATGTGGACTGGCTGCAGAGAGGGGCCACAGAGATAATCAAAGGTCTGGGAAGCTGTCATATGAGGAGAGGCTGAGAGAACTAGGTTTGTTAAAATAAGGCTTAGGGGAGACCTTATCAGCATGTTCCAGTACCTAAAGGGTGGCTACAAAGAAGATCGCAACTCCCTTTTTAACATGGGGTCACATCAAAAATAGGTAATGGATACAGTTGACTCCTGGGGACATTCCAATTAGACATCAGGATAAATTTTTTTGCAATGAGAACAATTATCCATTGGAATCATCTCCCCAGGGAAATGGTGGATTTCCCAACAGTGGACACTGTTAAGATTCAGCTGGACAGGCTTCTGGGTCATTTCTGCCAAGAAAGGTTGAATGAGATGATTCTTGAGGTCTTCTTCCAATGTGGCATCCTAAGATTTGATGATTCTAAATACATTTTTGGACTGGATATCTACTAATGCTTGTTCTTTGTGAACTGAAGATTCTCTCCTACAATACTCACATCACCATCAAAGCTTCCTGAATGAGTAAACATCCACCACTTGGGAACCTCAAGAGCTCTGACATGGGGAACAGGTCTAGCCATTCCTTTGAGACATTTTATTAGAATGGCTGTACCACTTTTAGAAACTAACCATGCTAAGAACTGTGAAGTTTGGGTGTCTGTGAACATAGCCACTCATTTCCAAAAATTTGTCATGAACAGGGAAAAAAGCTGGATCTTTTAAACTATGCTGCTGGCCAAGATGATTGTAGGGATGAACTAGATGAGCAGATGTAGACCAGGCATAGACTCCTACTTTTCTTGGTGGAGCTATGCTTAAGTGAAATCCCTTCACCAGAAATAATGAAATGGACATCAATGACAGCATCTGGAAGCTATTTCTGGATATACTTCAACGAGAGCAAACGCATTAAGGGTGGACGAGCATTTTATGGGAAGAGGCAGTCACAGAGAGGTTGGGAGAGCATGGAGGCCTCAATTAGGGGGAAAGGAATGTGAGAAGGAAGAAAGAAGAGACACAGCCAGCCCCACTGACAAAATGGGGTAGCACCACTACAGGTCACAGTTTGTAATCATACCAGCCTGCTAGATTTTATTTCTGTGCAGGATCCTGAGAGCACAGCTGCTACTCCCTGAACTTAAAAAATTGAATGGTTAAGTTAAAGTGAGGGGGAGTAAAATGTCATTATAATGAATGAAAATAAAATGTCTTGATCAAGCACCATTATATCAAGAGAGATGAATGAATAAACAACAGCCGTGGCTGTGTCTGTACAACTTTCCCCTCCTGTTTTTTTCACCCCTTCACAATGGTGGGTTTAAAAAATAATAGTTATGAAGTTTGTCTAAGAATGGCATTAACTGCTGTTTTGTATTGATGCAAAAAATAGAATAGATTGATACTTTGTCACTGTATTGTCTTTAGCTACACGTACATATGTCAATAAAAGCTTAAAGGATGTACACTGGGTAATTGCTTCCTTGGAAAGTCCATTAGACTTCCTATGCTTTTATGTCACAGAACAAACACCAAAAGAAAAGTTACAGACCCAAACAGTTTCTGATGTAAAAGCCTATTTTCTCTCCACCTTTTAAAATTAAAAAATGTCCTCAGGGAGCAAATAAATATAGCAATTATGCTGCCAAACCAAAGGAGAGCTCCTCAGTGAAGATGGGAATCAGTTCCTTAGCATTTTCATCTCCTAAGTGTCTCACACACATGCCAGAGGCACACAATACAGGAAGAGGCCAAACACCCATTTGCAGTAATTTCAACACAACTCCAGGTCCCATCCTCACCTCTCCAAACATCTTGGAAATTATCTTTCTGCATAATGCCAGGTGGTCTAGTGACCTTTGCAACATGACAGCTAGCTTTGGGCTCAGGTTTACAGCCCCACCACTATCAGCAGAGAGTCTTTCCATGCTTTACAGCATGAAGCACCAAACTGGAGCCTT
>NW_008680920.1:21612-27661 GCF_000695815.1 Acanthisitta chloris | reverse complement strand
CACATCAGACTCTTCTGGAAAGACTTGTTTCTACCTTTGATTCCTACATGCTGTGTGTCCTCCAAAGGCAATCACATTTCTTCTGCACAGTCCCAAAGAGAGTGAGATGAACAGAAGATGAAATTCTTGGTGAGGGGCAAAGCACTGCTTCTCACTTTCATCCCCTGAAAGTGACACATCCCAACACTCAGCATGACTTTTCCACCAGACATGGTGATGTCTTGGAAGGCATCCATGGTCATTGTCTTTCTAGATCTCTGGCAAACATGTTCCACCCCACACAGAATTCTGTTTTGATTGATCGCAGCTTTCGTTGATTTACATTTGTCTGCCTTATCTGCTTGAGTTATTTGCTGGCTCACCAACAGAAGGGTCAAATTCATGCTGGGTTTTCTTTATGATGCTGCTACAAAAAATTGCTAGCATCACTGAAAGCAATTCTTTCTTTTTACTGATCTCATTTGAACAGGTTAGGAGCACATCCCAAGCTGAAGGTGTGGCTGGAGTTGCACACAACACAGCAGTGTTTGACCTAGAAATGCTTTGCCCTTGGAGGCTGTTCTCACCCACAACCAAACACTTATTTGATGGGAAGCCATAGCAGGAAGACTCCTCTGACGTTCCCACATGAAAACAAAGGGGTTTCACCTCCTGCAGATGAAATATATAAAAATATGTATATCATCACAGAATCATCATAGAATTTAGGGGTTGGAATGCACCTTACAGATCATCTAGTCCCAACCCCCTGCCCTGGGCAGGGACACCTCCTCACTAGACCAGGTTGCTCAAGGTCTCATCCAGCCTGGCCTTGAACACTGCCAGGGTTGAGGCAGTCACCACGTCCCTGGGCAACCTGTGCCAGTGTCTCACCACCCTTATAGTGAAAAACTTTTTTCTCACATCCAACTCAGACTTTCCCCCCTTCAGTTTGAACCCATTACCCCTTGTCCTATCACTGCAGTTCCTAACAAAGAGTCCCTCTCCGGCTCCCTTGTAGCCCCTTCAGATATTGAAAAGTTGCTATGAGGTCTACAGATAAATTAGTACTTACTTATACATATGTATATGTTATGCATATGTATAGATCGTAGGTTGACACGGCTGGACAACAAAGGGTTTTCTAACGAAAAGAGGCTACTCACTTTTGCACCATGAAATGTGCCCTGATTTAATGTGTGGCCACTCACAACTTTCACAATGGAAGATACAAATGAACACTCTCTGGCTATGAAGCACTGACTTTTGGGATGTTATCTAAGGTCCACCTGACCAGTGCAAAGATCACTGCTGACTTCAACAGGACCAGAAAACAGCCTCAGCCTTTCTTTTAAAACCAGCTCTTGGAAACCAGCTCATGCACCTGAGCCAAGTTTGGGCTGCTTTGTCCCTGTTTTTAATTAATGAGCATCTCAGACTCTTAGATGGATACCTCAGTTTTGATGGAAACTTGTTTCAGGATGGATTGATTTTAAAAGTCTTGAGCACTTTCAGGGCTAGGGAGCTGTTGGGAGCAATTCTGTCAGCATCTGCTCTTGAAAACCATGGTCCTTACAAGTGGTCCAAGACTTGACTGGCTCCACATATGCCTGGGTCGAGGTCACACCATACATGGCCATCCCAAGGATGTGTGGAGCTGCAGATTAGTGGCTGTTGTCTGTCCAGAAGTACCATGTAGAGCATCATTGCTCTCACAATGACAAATGGGGGCAACTCAACCTTCACTTGCCACACTGAACTTCACCTGCCCCACCACTGAAATCAAGCCCATTCAAGTGCACCATTCTTGATTTTATATTACCATAGCTAAGAGGAGAGGCAGGACAAAAAGCCAAGCAAAAAGGTGAGTGTGATAGGAATATGGGCATGTTTACAATTCTTTTCTGATAATCACAGTGATGCATTTGTATCACTTTCACAGATATACATCCTCACTCCTCAGACTGGTTCTAGCTGATCCGTATAATGTATGCAGAAGGCTTGGTTCTCACCAAACAGAAATAGAAAGGAAGATTTGCTGTGAGAAAATCTATTTTTTTTCTGTGAATATTAATCATTTCAGCTTTGATAGTGAAGTGATACGAGTGAAAAAGCCAAGAATTGCTCCAGGGCTCCACACAGATGACTATTGTAGCAAAGACATTTGCTGGAGATAACGCTGCTTAAGCTCAGAATCATTATACAGTACACAGTTAACTCCAATCAACCTGCTTGCTCCCCAAGATTTAAACAGAATTAATGTGACATCCCAGCTGAAGCTGGAACTCAGCAACTCAGAAAATAAAAGTGACAAATTAAAGCAAGTTCCATATGTGTTTTAATCTTAAATGGCAAAAAGAAAACCATTATGCCAGATGATAGGAGAGCAATATGGTCCCAATACACTGTTCATCTCCTTAACAGCTTTAAATAATGTTTGGTATGTTTTGCAGTAGGAAAAGTACGGGGATTGCTCTAAAAATTTCCATGGGTAAGATAAAGGTCATCAACATTTAGCCTGGAAAATCAGAATAGATTTTTGGATCAGCTAACCAGTGTCACTAACATGGTCATTTGGTCATCTTAATAGATTTTCATAGCATGACAAAAAATCTTCACATTTCACCACGAAATTAAAAAATCTTCAGTTAAAGATCAATTAAATGAATGCATCTTTTTTTCCTTTGGGACATATATAGACAAAAGGGGAAACTTGTGTTACACCACCAAAATTTTTCAGCTAATCTTATTTATGCTATAATATTTTAAAGCTCCATGAAGGTCACAACTCTTAAAGACAAGCCTTGAGAAAGAATAGTTTGCAGCATAAGTAGACAAAGAAATTTTGAACAGGTAGGGACAGAGGCACACAGAGACTGTGGGACATCCAGAACACCAGTGACAAAGCTGGATGTCTCAGTCTTCTTCCACTGACTTCAGTGCACACTTAACATTTCTAGTGGATAGATGACCACTGCTGTAAAAGGGAAAGATGAAAGGTCACAGAAGTACCAACAAAAGAATGTGCATTAGCCACCAGTACATGCCTTCTGTGCGCTGTGTGAGGAAGCACTAGTGGATAATTGAAGATGGATGGCCAAAATGTGCACTAACAACTGACTATTGCACCCAGCTGGAAGGACTGGCTGCTGATGGAATAAAAACAATATCTGGGTTACCTTAAAGAAGCAGTGAAATTAAAAAAAAAATAAATATTTCTCTGCTATAATTGATGCTAAACATCCTTCCAGTGTAAGATAGCAGCTCTAAGTACATTCAAAATGTGGTTTTTTATAAAACCAATTGTGCATATTTACTCTATCCTTCCTTCTTCCCCACCATCACCAATCTCACAGGTCATTCTCTATTTTTCTTTTTACCTCACTACATTTCCTTCTCCTGCTAATTTACAGTAACAGAAGCAGCAGCAGGATTTTCCTATTCATCAGTGAAGAGGTCTGAGATATGCACCTCTGGGAACTGATGCATATTTACAATATCATCAGGAAAGCTCAGTCACCATGTTGGTTTGGACAGTTTGCACTCTGACAGCCCCAAACCAATCAAACAGCAGGGTTTAAAGCTTCAAAACATGAGAATCTTCCAAGTTTTACCTACTCTGTAGTTTCTAGGGAGTTTTTTTTTTCCAAAAAAGGTGGAAGAAATAATGCTAAAAATGAAATATACTTTGGAAACTTCTAATTATCAGAACCTCTGCATTACAAGGAATAAATGCTAACAAAATGTAAGATACAGCACAAAGAAGGATCACACAAAGGCACAATGAGACTGATAAGAGGAATCACAAAGAGAAAGAACTGTATCTTCTTACACATATATGAAACCTTTCACTTTGAAAAAAATAACAGCCCACAGGTAAAACTCCACTAGCTTACGCTAGTATGAAATTAATTTTGACCTAGTTTTTTATTTTGCATTATAACACATAATATGAAATTAAAAAGTCAAAACATAAAATTTTTATCCTTCCTTTTGAAGCACCGATACATTTCATTCTGACAACATGAGGACATTTTGATATTTGTCAGGCATTTTTGATTTGTTCTTCTCCCACCAGCTCAAAATGAAACTGGATGAACCTATCAAGATTTCGAGACAGATGAAAAATGTAATGATGTTACAATAAGTTCTCCAGAAGTGATAGGACACAGGCAGGAGGAAGGCAGTATGTAACAGCAGAAACAGGGACATAGCCAGGATACCCAGTCTGGCTTTCTAAGCTCTACACTTTAGCAAGTGATCTGGACCTTATAGATATATCACACTGACTATGTTTATATGTACCGCATGGAATCAGATATTTTTATATGAGAAATCAAACAAGCTTACATGCAAAGACAATTATGCCCAAACTATGGCTTGAAGTCCTTTCATAGTAGAAGAGCCTCATGGCACCACTCAGAGCAGCATCACAGTAATGAAAAGCTTCATGTCCCATTCACTCAGTTTTGCTTTTTGCTTGCTCTGCTAGTACAGGGCTATATTTTGGATATGTGCAGGGCACAGGGTTGATAATGTAGAGATGTTTTTGCTATTGCTGAGCAGAGCTCACACAGAGCCTTTGCTGCTTCCCATACTGCCACGCTGGCAAAGGAAGTTGGGGGTGCATGGGAGGTTGGGAGGAGCCAGAGCTGGGACAGGTGACCCAAACTGACCAAAGGGATATTCCATTCCATATGACATCAGGCTCAGTATATAAGGTGGGAGGAAGAAGGAGGAAGGAGGGACATCTGGAGTCGTGGTGTTTGTCTTTCCAAGAAACCATTACATGTGATGGGCCCTGCTCTCCTGGAGATCCTGAACAAAGGGAAGCAGTGAATGAATTCCTTGCTTTGCTTTACTTGTGTGTGCAGCTGTTGCTTTCCCTATTAAACTGTCTGTATCTCCACCCATGAGCTTTCCTAGCTTTCACCCTCCCCATTCTCTGCCCCTCCCGTTGCTGGGGCAGTGTGTGAGTGCTGTGTGGTTCTGCTGCTGGGGTTAAACCATGACATGAAACTCCATATTTGATGTGCATATGCAACAAGGAGATGCCACCCCTAGGCTGCATCTCCCACAAGGAACCACCAGGTTGAATTATGCCAGTAGGCTTAGGATAAGGAATCTGTTACACCAAAGACTGCACAGGACATTGGATGAGGAAAATGTATGAAGTAAATTGAACAGCATTGAAAATAAAGAGGAGAAAGAAAAATGACACTGAGAAAAACTCTAGTCCCACCATTAAATGGTAGCTGGGGTACAGGGTTAGTGGTATAGTTTCATTCTTTCACAAGTGATAGTACTTCTTCCAAGATTTTGGTACAGTAGCTTTCTTTGATAAATCCAGAGAGAATTTTTTGGGTTTTAGTAATATGGAAAAAAACCCACATTCTATGAGGGGGTAGGGCAGGGTATTAAATCCAATATTTATACATATAAATTCCACAGCACAATGGGAATTTGGTATCCATCCATAACTTCAGGATTCAGTGCTTTGCCTGGTAACATTTAAAATATGAAACACAGAATATATGCAGCACAACTGAACTTACTCCTGGCCTGGTCCACATTCCCATTACATCATCTCTCCTCAGTTTCAACTGCATGTTCATTTCACCTCAAGCATGCCAACAGTTCCTCTTAGGCAGACCTTCTTTTGAAAGACAACTCATTTTACCTCCCAAATTGCTTCCATTCCCAGTGAGCCTTCCTTGCTCTGCGTCAAAATTCCTTTGCATCCCAGACAGTGACTCCTAAAGTGGAGATGACAGGCAGTCCTTCTGGTGAAGGGTAGAAATTCATGGCATCCCAGGTTTCCAGACAGACTTCTCCCTTCTCTGCTCCACTCACTGCATCCGAGTTACACAGCGAGGCCCATCTCCTTGGCACACTGAGAAGCATGATTTCCACCTCCAGCAATTAATGCTTAATGAAAAAAACAGTAGCCACAACAACTCCATACCAAGACTTGAGACCATCTGTTACTGCCTTGTTAGTGTATGCTTTCCAGAGTGACCAATCTACTTCATACCAACAGCGTGCTATGCATCTGTTGGAGAAATATTTT
>NW_008680920.1:13924-21577 GCF_000695815.1 Acanthisitta chloris | reverse complement strand
CAAAGAAAGCCAAAATAAACACTGGCTTGATTATTTTGAGATATCTCTCCTGCTCAAGCACATGCATATAAATCTCACCCAAGACACATGAAGGTGGAGTTACACTGGGGAATGCCTTTGGCTTGTCTTGGGAAGGCTGCTAAGAATAATTAGAATGTTTCAATTTAGCTGTTTTTTAACAGTCCCCTCATGCACCCCACCCTTCACTTCCTCTAAGATGATGTGGAGCTACTACACACAGATAGCAGCAGGGAAAGGAGGGTTTTGTTGACAATACATCTGAAAAAAGAAGGCACCAGCACTGCTGTGTGTCAATACTCATCCGAATGTGCCCATTTGATATTTTACTGACAGAACTGAAAATATGTTTGAATTTCAGACTTGTCGAGATGGCTGGGATGCAGGGATTATTTTCCCCTGAGGGCAGATAAACAAGACGGATGGGCTAAACTCCGAATCGCCTAATGATCAAAATGCAAGGTAAGCTGTCATACAGAGGGCTCTTCTCATCCTCACTGACAGCATGAATTCTGCTGAATTATTTCTAGTCTTTCTGATTAATGGGCCTAGTGACTAATTAGTTTGTGAATCCTGCTCATAAACGGCACTTTGATAGCTGCCACTTTAAGGGAAAGACCTCAGTGGTGTTGGTTGGAGATGTGGCTCTCCAAAAAAAACATCTCTGGATGATGCCACAGCTGACAGTGTGTGCAGAGACACAGTTTGGCCCTAATGGTGGAGCACAGCCCTGGTTGGGACCTCTGGGTCCACACTGCCCCACAGTGCTGGGCAAAGTGGAGCTACACTCAGCCTTTCTCCCCAGGGTAAGAGCCGTCATGTCACCTGTCTTGTGTCACTTCCACAGCTGAGGAACTGTCTGGCAGGAACCTTCCACAGCTGGGGAATCAGTCAGGATTGTAAACTCCTTTCTTGTGAGGCATGAGATTGGTGCATCCTGGAAGAGAAGTGATGTGCTCCTAGCGCCGTATGCTGCTGCACTGTGTGGTATTGTTTCTGGAGGGAATGAGCCCAACCAGCCATCACCAGTCAAAGAGGGCAGGAAGAACCTACAGGATGACCTGTAGCAGCATCAGACTGCCCTCCAACAACACAAAAACATGCACATCAGACCCAGACGCGTGCCTGCTTGTCAAACTTCCAAAGACATATTTGGTACCACTGGAAGTAAGTCGGGTTCTTTGATTAATACTTTGGAGAATACCTCTTTAAAAGGCAAATTATTTTATTAGTCCATCTCATTACTCCCAGCTGCTGCTTTCTTCCTTGCCTGGGAGAGCTAGAATCAGTTTACTCTGTCATTACATCAGCAGAACAATGTCTTAGGCAACTTTCTAGATCCCACTATCCTCTACAAATGCTGCCAGCTACTGAATGTCAGCAACAGAGCCTATACCTATGGCAAAGGACATATAGCTTTTGGTTTTACAGCTCTTCTCAGTCCCCAGACGTATGTTGGCATTTCATCTCAACCTATCACAACATTTGGGCATTTCGTTTTCTGTGGAGGGTTTTAGTCCCAAGATGTGTCAATGCTCTGAACACTAAGAAAAACTTGCTCTACTACAACTAGGAAAACTGTTTTGACCTGTTAAGCCTGATGAAGAGAGAATATAGCCACTTTCTAAGCTCTTCTTCTACTCAAAGAGTACTAGGAGCACTTGCTCAATGTCCCACAATAGGTTCATTTTGAGTGGAGGCTCAGTTTGTACACAGAGGGGAAACTCTTCGGATGTCCCCTGTCAGTCACACCACACACCAGAAGAAATTCACTCCATACCAAATGTGTATATTACTTGGGGACAGTGTCAAGAGTGACATGCAGGTTCATCTCCAGCACCGTCACTTTGAGTGCCAAGATGTATTTTCACACAGATGTATTCCCTCCCAGAATTTATTTCTGAAAATATGTCCCTGGAGGCCATAACCCATGGAGTCATGTATGGGCAAAACAGAGGGAAGACAGCTTAAAAACTCTATGCAAATAATTGTCTTTCTCTGACTAACACTAATCATGTTTAAAGGAGCTACACAAAGCAGAAAGTCCAAGCTTTGTGCATTTTCTCACCCCTGAATCCACACACTTAATTCACCTCTAACTGAGCCCCATATTTAAAGAAGTGCAAAACACCATTCTGTTCTATCATTCAGTCACAGACTTCCTTTCCCATTTATCTCTCTCCAAGTTATATGTCAGAACAGACAGAAATCTAGGAGAGGCCTAGATGCCAGGGTGCTCCTTCTCCTCATGAGGATACATGGCCCAGGGGCCACTGACATGGTAGATTCTGCATAAAGACAGACACACACAATGAGGGTGAAGAATGGCCTGAACCTTCATTTAGTCACGCAGGTATCTGCAAGATAGCTATGCCATGGGTTGAACCTCTGATCTCAATGGTGCTTCCAAAAGGGCAAGTGCAGAAAATCCTCCAGCTGACAAAAAATTTGTTACTTCTTCCTCTTCTGCTCAAATGACAAAAACACTGGCCACAAAGACAGCCACTCAGTGCACAACTGGCAAAATCCAGTTCCCAAAACAGCCTCTATGACTGCAGTCTTCCATGTTCCTCACCTATAGAAAGCAAAAAACTGTGCATGAACATTCAGTCGAGAATGCTCTAGAGCTCCAATGTCTACAGTACAACAACCCTACCACAGGTTGTTTTAGCAGTTTTTTTGTCCTGTGGTGGCCCAGTGCAACTGACTAGCTGTATCAGGTCTTGCTACCTAATTTCCTGCTAGTTAACTTCCTCTTTGGAGTCTCTGAGTCTTCCTGGCTCCTACCTGTGGCACACAGACTGTGGAGAGAAACCACTCTGATAGCCCAGGGAGAGACAATCTATTCCATGTATATCACTGTACACAATTAGATATACAACTGTATATAACTTCCTCATGAGGTGCAGTGGAGGGGCAGGCACTGATCTCTTCTCTCTGGCAACCAGTGACAGGACCCAAGGGAATGGTCTGAAGTTGCGTCAGAGGAGGTTTAGGTCAGGTATTAGGAAAAGGTTCTTCACTCAGAGTGTTTGGGCACTGGCCAAGGCAGTGGTCACAGCCCCAAGCCTCACAGAGTTCAAGTAGCATTTGGACAGTGGTCTCAGGCACATTGTGTGATCCTTGGGGCTGTCCTGTGCAGGGTCAAGAGCTGGACTCAATGATCCTTGTGGGTCCCTGCCAGCTCCAAATATTCTGTGATAAATAACTAGGTATGTTGATGACTTAGGGAAACAGTAGCATTTGCAAAAAGACCAGAGTCCGTCTATTAACTAGCCAACAACACGTCTGCACTTACAAACATGTCAAAGCAAAACTCACACCAAAGGTGCTTTCCAGCATTCAGATCTGGATAGATAACTCTGCAAGCATGCTGAGAAGGAGTTTTGGTGTGAGAAAATCTTCTCTCCAGCTCAAAGAATTAGAGACTGTTAGAGATATGCATTATTCAGTTCCATTCTGTTCTGATGACTTGTTCAGCTCAGCGGCTGTATTGCAAAAGGTAAACAGGTTTCTACCCATAATCTTGTTGTCTCTGAGCAGCAATCCATCTGTCTCTCATTTATAGTATTGTCTAGTGGTGTGTCTTCTTACCCAGGTAACACTCCCTTCAGATACTATTTTAATACCATCGAAGACAGACGAAACCCCAGATTTGCCTAAGCAAATTTAAAAGAGCTATTTAAAGATAAAGATGCAGCAAAGCTGAAGCTAATACAGTGAAGATTTCTCAGGAGGGTTCCTAAATGGAGAAATTACTGAGAAAGAAAATAATTCACCAGAAAGCTCTATGAAATAAAATGAACTATAGCAGCTCATAGTTAGGACACTACAGTAAGGGATATATGCATATAGAGAAATCTTGGTATAGTAAATTTCAATCCTAGGAGGCTTCTGTCTACTAGTGAAAGATTTAAGTTTGACTCTAGTCTTTGGTAAAAATATCTAATGCTCGATTTAGAAGCTTCTCAGGAGCCTGAAGCTTGTGCTGGTTTTCAGCACACTGAGGACAGAATAGTCCATACTTCATGAGATAATGATGCTGGGAAACAGTTAATAGGTCAATGGCTGGAAACTCAAAAGCCAGGTTACATGTTCTGGGAATCTGTGTACCATGAGTTGGTTCTGCATACTGCATAGAGCATGGGGACTATTTGCTCTCTCTTTAAACAGGTAATTACCCATGCCATTCAGAGCCTCTTGCACAAAGAAATTGCTGTTGTTGAGATGAACCAGTTTTTCAAGTCTAACAAACAGATCAGCTCCTCAGGGTATATGTATTGTCTTGTTAACTAACCAAGAGTCCCCTTGACAAAGAGGACCTACAGTTATAAAAACACATCATTCTCACTGGCCATTTTGGATAAAAAGTGAAAAGGCAGAAGCAAAACCCGACTTCAGAAATACGAGGAGACTCCAGACTCTAGAGAAGTAGGCCTGTGAAAGCATATTGAGGAAGAGGAAAGACCCTGGACTGGATAAATAGGTCTGATCAAAGCCCAAATAACACTCAAGAGCGATGCCAAAAGTGAAGCAAGGTTAAGCACATGCAGATGTTTCACTGTTCAATCTCAATCTGTACATGACCTCTTGGACTATCTGACTCAGACAGTAAGTGTGTCTAAAAGGCTTTGGGATGCCTACTTGTTACAAGTCTGAAACTCTAAACAGTAAATCAAAACCTCATGCAAAGGCAGAGCACTGGAAGAGAACATGCTTAAGTGGTGTGGGTGCTTCCAGATGTCAGCCCTGGTCCAAAGGCAGCTGTATTTGAGCAAGGAGGAGATTAATTGCCTGTATGAACAAAGTAGAAGGAAAAAGATAGTGTCTACAAGCCAGTGAAAGTGAGCAAAATTCCACAAAACAGTGCCCCAAGCAGGTTATATCCAAAATGGATGAGCTATTTTGTAACTCACAGTTGCTAGAGGGCCCCAGAAGGACCACCAGGCTGAGACATCACAGCCTGGTATGAGTGGGACAGCCTACCCTCAGCAATCCAGGATACCCAGCACAGTGACTCCTCAGGAGCAGGCACACAGCATCGAGTGCAGCCATGCAGTAATGCCATGCAGGCTCCCACAAACACAGCATGCCTACCCTCCCCATTTTCACCAGCATGACCTCTCTCAGAGCTGAGCCCAGAGCCTGCACCCCTGGTCTCCAGAGCCTCACATACCTAGCATATTTTCTGGTGTTTAAGAAGAGATGGGGCATGGCACTTAGTGACATAGTCTAGTTGACGTGATGGTGTTAGGTCATAGGTTGGACTTCATGATCAGGTTTTTTCCAACCTGATTGATTCTGTGATTGTGTCAGTCCTCCATAGTCCCAGGGACATTCCTCACCTGTAAGGCAGAACCACCTGCAGATCAAATGAGTAGATGGACAAAAAGCTGCCTCATCTTCCCTGTGTGAATAACCTTTCTGTGATTATGCAGTTACTGGCGCACACAAACAGGGCAGGGATCAATGGAAGAGTGTTTAATACCCTAGAACAAGAAGTTTGTGAGCTTTTCTGTTTGAAAGAAAAGACAGATAACTGAACACTGAGTACTAATCACATAACTTAATGTACTTTTAGAAGATAGCAGAGTGATAAGTTAACCACAAAAAACCCCCAATCCTAAACAGAGTTAGACAAACCTCTCTGGTGCTGCATCTTGCTGTCCTTTTTCTGCATTGTCTTTGTCAAATACAAACTCTTAGCTACAGAGGATGTCAAATGGTCTTCGTCTGTACAGCACCTTGCGGAACAGGGTGAAATTTCAATCAGAGCCACTAGACATTCAAGTAAGACAAACAGTTCACACCAAGTGACAAATACATGAAATATCAAATATTATTTCCACAGAAATCTCACTGGGAGAGGTGAGAATACTTCAAAAGGACCATATGCATTCAGTCCTTGATGCTAATAACTCATCTACTGCAAATTTTCTTTACTTTAAAAATGTCAAAATGAATTGAAGAAAAAATCTACATGCTATGGTGCACAGCTTGTGAGATAGCACACTAGTACAGAAACTGGCCAAGATGTTAAAAAAAAGACTGTATCAACTTGTGCCACACTCAAACTGTCACAAAATCATTCAGTTTTCAGAAGGTGGTTACTCATCATTCCTTCAGAAAGTAGGTCCCTTCAAAAGACTCTGAGTATCTTTAGACCAAGATCCCCTCACATTAGTATTCTCTTCTGAAAGTATTTTAGACCTCTTGTTTTTAGTTCTTCTGGTGTACCAGCATTCAGGAGGAGACCTGAAGTATCATTCTATTAATATCAAAACTCAGGATTATTTTTACTTACAGACAACTATTTTTGGAAAGCTTCATGCAACAGTCAGGACAGATCATTATTTGTAAGCGTTTATCTGCAGTTTGTTCTAAGTACATGCCAAGGACAGACAGCTCCTAACATTTACAAACCAAAGAATTGCCTTGCCATCAAAAGCTGCAGAAACCTCCAGAGGGTTTAGCTGAGGACACAACCTCTGATGAATTATGGGTTGGGAATCATGGAGAGGTACATTTTATCTTTTAGGCAAAAGTAGGAGGGTAGAACTAGTGCACCATAGAAAAGGAAGAGGTAGACTAAGATCTCCACAGAGAGAGGCTCCACCACTAGGAGTCATTACAACATCTTTCCAAAACTTACATACCCTATCAGACATTTCTGAATCAAATCCAAGTGTAAAATCATGGGACAGTACAGCCTGACCAATCCTATGAAGGAGTACAAAGTAAATACCATATAGCATTCAAGAGATGTTAAGAGTGAGATATAACAAGTTTTCCTAGACTTCTGGAATACGAGGACTAGGCAAAAAAAATTGTAACAAAATTCTTTCTTTGAACTGTCTTAATCCAAAACACATTTGTGTCCAGTGAAGGCTTCACAAGAAAACCCTTAATGCAGCTGTAAGTCAAGCCAAATGTAGCGGGAGAAGCCACTGAGATGGATATCAAGGTCTCCCCATCCAAGAGGAAAGGAAAAAATAACATGCCAAGTTTGTTTTGACCAGGCACAAGTAACAGAAGTCTTAAAACTATACCACTCTGGGTGTTAGACATGAGACAGGAAAAATTTACACCTTAAATACGGGTTCTAAAAAAGACCAGACTGCAGCTAGTGAAGTAACTGTACCATCTATTAACTGCCTGGTGAACCAGGTTGGAGGCCTCAGTCTCACCCCTTTTGTTTTGCTCTCTTAGGACATCTCCACCCTGAAGAGGAGGTTCAAGCCTTGGTGGTGCCAGGACTGTGCTGAACAGACTGACAGAAAGTGTCTCACAGGTGTGAGAGGAAGGCAGTGGTAGCATCCCTGCCTGAACCATGACTCTTCAACAAACCAGCAGTGAGCTTAGGTCTCCAGCACTGCCCAGCTAACATCTCTCATCAGGAGAAAAAAAAGAAATTAGTATTTTTATTTCATCTTAGAAAGAATTATGATTCCAAATTGTGATTATAAAAACCTCTGTGGTATTTAATGTAGTTAGAAACAAGGTTGTACAATTCAGCTGTGATCATTTCCTCTTCCAAGTGTCTGTTTGAGAAAAAAAAACACAGAGGAGATTGCTGTATACACAGAAAGACAAGAGGGAAAGTGAAAAATCATGCATGTGTATAAAATACATAAC
>NW_008680920.1:5549-13909 GCF_000695815.1 Acanthisitta chloris | reverse complement strand
GTATTTATGTATCTATGAGATACTAAGCATCAATGCCTAAAGAAAGTGTTTAAAATATCTGTATGCATATAATCTAAACTGCAGAAACCCTACGTTTTCCTCATGTCTAATTCTTAAATAAAGCATTTCAAAACATGATTGAGGTAAAATATCTTTTCTCACAAAGGCTGTGTATTAAATTCCTTACTGGCAAAGGAATTTTTACGGAAGGTTAATGCTTCCTGTAACATTTATCCTGCATAGTGTGGCTTTTCAACAAATTTGCTTTATTTCCTGCACTGTTATAAATCTTTATCTCCACCATCATAGCTTCACAAAAACCATGTTTTCTGCTGATACAAAGGCAGCAGTTATTTCTCAGTCCTACCACACAGGTTAATTAAACACAAAACCCGAGTCAAAATAGTATATAGAGTGGACATGAAATCCAGAAAGCAAAGAGACACGGAGATGAAATGGCCAATGACACATAAACTTACTACTTCTCATTATGGCAGTTATATCTGAAGTAAGTGACTTTCAGCCTGGGACCTACTTTCCCTTCACATCCCACAAAACAGGTATTTGCTCACTTGCAGTGTAAGAGGGTGACACTGGCATAAAACAAATACTGGGGACTGGGGCACTCCAGCCATGGCAGAGAGGCACCAGGCACGTACCTGGGGAAAGGGAATGCCTCCAAGTTCCTAGCCAGAAAACAGGTATAAATAGCAAAACAACATCAATTGCACTAATCTGGGATTAGGCTGTTGTGTAAAATGAGTACAGCTGGCATGCTGAGGTGTCAGACAGGGCTATAGCAGAACAGCAACTAAGAGCAGAGTGTAAAATACAGCAAGAAACACACGTGCAGCTTCATCTCATGCTTTCATGCTGGCTGGTTATTGAAGTTGGGTAGGTTTTTTTAAGCATTCTGCCATGCTAGCAAACAGAACTAGCAATACTGGTCTGGCACATGACATCTGACCAGACATGGACCCCAGGGCACACTAGCCCAAGAAGACACAGCTCTCCCATTACTCACACATCATACCCAACACTGCAGAGCAACCCTGTGGGACAGGCACACATGCTGTCAGAAGTCATGGACGAACCAAGCCACAGGGGCATTTTTTGTTATGTGAATGGAAGAGCATTGCAGAAACCAGCTCTGCACATTTTCAGGGGGAAAAAAAGGTCCAGCACTCAAAGAGAACTATTTGTCTTTTAAAGTTGACCTTGATTTTCTTCCACATGCATTCAGGTTTAGCATCAGTACAACATCTGTGTCCAAACAATCCCTCCTCCAAACTGCCTAGTCCATTAGGTCACCTTTCTGTATGTCCTAGTCCCACTAACCAGAGGTCCCACATCTAAATCCATGCAATGGATGCCACACCTAAACATCTTGTGCCATCATCACGAGATGTTTCCAGAGGCAGGACAAGGCAGGATAAGGCTATGGGCCCAGGACTGGTTCAGTGTGGAACAGAGATGGCTTTGGAGCACCTGACAACACCATGGTGCCTACTGGGAAAGGACCAATGAGATGGGGACAGGCTCTTCCCAGCAGCTCCTCTCAGGATGGCATCAGCTGAAAACAGAGATGTGCAGGCTGGAGACAAGGACACACTATGTCCATGAAGATGGAACAGGTTGCCCAGAGAGGTTACACTACCTTCCACCCTTGGAGGTTTTTCATGACTCAACTGAATAAAACCATGGGTACCATGCCCTGATCTCAGGGCTGAGACTGCTTTCAGAAGGGAAATTGGACAAGAGACCTTCTGAGGTTTCCTCCAACCTGAATTTTCCTATGATATTACACTACAAATCCCAGTACAAATGCACAACTAAATATACATTGTGTGTAGCTGTAGATGCACACACAAATACCTACGCCCATGTGTGTATGTGCAGCACTGCTCTGTAGTAAAACACCACCTTCTCCAGTGACCACTCAGGAAGTCACTGTGCAGACTGGCTTTTCATTGCTTATTTTAGCAGACATTGCAACAAATTTTGGCTTTAAAAGAGTTTTGATAGAAATTTTTTTCCTACCTTCATTTAGCTCAGATACCTGTAGCTCTTCTCTTGCTATACAGAGTTACCCTAGAGTTTGGGGCAAGAGGGAGGAAGATAGGCTCAAGAAGTGAGGAGAGCACAGGAAGATGAGTGATTGTCCTGTGGATGTGACTGATTGCCAAGGCAAACATATGGGATGCACTGGGCACTCACATAGAGCCAGAATGTTCATGTACAGGATACACAGCTACCACTATCCTTGCAGAAGCCCAAGTGATATATGAGTGAATTTGGCAGGTGAGTTCCAAGGTCAGAACAGAGTCTCAGATCATTAGGAAACAACTTATAATTTCTGTTTACATTTTTTTCCCAATTAACACCTATTATCTGTAAAGGCAAATATAAAACAAGAAATAAACAGAACAAAATCCAAATCGTTTCTCCGTTACACTCATGCTGTGCTACACAAGTCTTGATTCAGGGCAGAATTAGCCCCACTCTGTCTAATAGCTATTGTGAAAGTGGAATCATTGCACCCTACATGCAATTGGAATTGATGAAAAACCTCACAGTCACTTGCGTTGCTTATTTTTCCTGCTGTTGGAAATTTCTGAATAGCTTCACTACAGTGCAGGTTAGAAGGTGACTCACTAGGCCAATGGCCAAGGAAGGAAATATTGCTTCTCAACAGGTTACATTCCTAAAATTCACCAATTTCAAGCACTTTTCCCCCCATATTTTCCAAAATTAGACTTCTGTGGTAAGGGACTGAAGTACCAAACAAAGGGTCTTCTCTATCATTTTGTGAAAATCACCACTGGAAGAAGATTTTCACATTTGGTTTAATCCTGAGTTTCTTGTAAATGAAGACATCATTCTGGGAAGAGCCTGGTCATGACCCAGTTTCTACAAACAGTACAGTAGCCTGGGCTGATCTAGGTTAAATGCCAAGAGGGCCATTGTTTTAAAAGTAAAATGACACAGTGCAGCTGTGAGTAATGTCATGTACAGCACCAGAGCAGCAGCTCAAATGAGCTAAGAGTAGGGAAAACAGGTGCTGGGTAAGGAGTGTCGTGATCAGTCTCCTTCAGCAATACTGAAGACCTGAAGGTAAAAGAGGAGGGGGCACCTACCAGGGTTGCTACAAAGTCGGCTTTACTGCTACTGCCTTTATGACAACAATATAAAGTAACTCCCACAACACAGTGAAGATAAGCTCTTTAAAGAAAATATAAAAGCATTAGCTTGGCAATTCATCCGAACCTCATCATGCATCGTAGACATTTTTGAAGTTTAACAAAGAAAAGCACATCATTAAAGAATACTGCTCTATCACCATTCTTATGCAAATCCTTTCAGATAGTTGGGTGGAAAATTCCATCTAACACGCAGTGAGAAATAAATGTTGCAGGGTGGAAATTTCAGCTATACCAAGTGCATCTATCACTTGTATAATCCAAACTACTGTATGTGCCCTGACTACAGAATTAGTATTGATCCATTCACCATGTAAACATCAAGTACTTTCTATTATTACTTGAAATAGCATGCTATCACAATTTCTATTTCCTCCCTCTATCTTAAATAGAAGTATTGCACATTAGCTCTTCCCTTCATGTACTTTTTTGCACAGCTATCTAACTACAGTGTTCAAGGCTGTGCTGGGTTTCCTGCAGACATCTGCAGTATTACCATCAAAGTACTTTATTTTCAAGTCATCTCTGATGGAAGGCAATACAAGTCTCATTTACACTGAAACCTGTTACTGTGGCTTCTTTTGGTAAAACACACCGAGTCCTTTGTTTTAAGATCTCTGTTGTGACTACCATTGCGAATGACAACATCAAACAGCTTTCCCAAATGTTACTCACACACCTTTCATGAGTATCACTAAGATAAGAGTGGACTGCAAGAGTCTGAATAGATATGTCATCTGAGCACACACAAGTGGGGAAAAAAATATAATGATTTCCATCTCATCTATCTCAACAAAAAAAAGCTGATGTGGCTAAAATGCAGCTTTGCGAAGTGCTGGGAGATGCTTAGAAGCATAACATGTTTCACCTGTTAGAACCTTGCTTTTTCTCTGAGCATGGTGAAAAATTTAAAATGGAAGTGTAAGAGCTTGTCTCCAGAAAAACTCTAAAATTTTAGACTGAAGAGTTGGTCCTAAGACTTCAGCAAGATGCCCCAGACCCCAAGAAATGAAGCACTGAAGCTCTGACTCAGGGGCAGTTCTGAGTCAGTGCAAGCAGGGCCGAGAGGGATGGCACACATACACACACCCCTTCCCACAGTCCTCACAAAAGGGTCATTAGCAAGAATTTCTTCAAAGTAAGGGAATTATTATACATGGGAATGTGCTGCCCAGGGAGGTGATGGAGTCACCATCCCTGAAGGTGTTTAAGGAGAGACTGGACATGGCATTTAGAGCCATGATCTAGTTGACATGGTGGTGTTAGGTCTCAGGCTGGACTTGATGATTTCAGAGGTCTTTTCCAACCGTCTGTGAAAAGCAGCACCCAGGGAGTGCTGGCAGCAAGGATAGGGCAGTTTGTGCACTGAGGGCACAGACCCCCACCAGCTTTAGAGGTGAGCTCAATTGGTGGTCACTCTCCCTTCGGAAGGAGCCCGGCTACAGCATCCACTCAGTGAGGAGCCATGTCCTCTGCACTCACCAGAAAGGATGTGGTGACACAGACAGAACTGCCATGCAAATATGCAGCCACCCATGTCTTGGGTTGCAGGGAGTGCTAGAGCCTGGCACTAATGTTGCAGAGACTAGTTGTTGTAGAAACAACTAGTTTCTACAACAGTTGGATGATCTGCTCAGCCTGTTGGCAGAGCTAAGGGAGGAGATAGGAAGGTTGAGAAGTATCAGGGACTTTGAGGAGAAGATTGACTGGTGGAGCATCTCTCTAACATCCCTGAGGTAAGTGTACCAGCCAGCCAGATCACAAGAAGCAGAGGATTTCTCTCTAGCAGTCAGAAGGAGAGAGACCTAAGAAATGGGGAGGAATTGAGACAGGTCTTTGCTTGAGAAGGCAGGTGAATCCCATCCCAGCCTATCTTTCCTTCACAGGTCTCCTTCTACAATAGGTAAAAGGCTCTGGAACTGGAGGGTCAGACACACAACAATCTGGACAAAGGTCCATCCAAGCTGAAGGAATTGCCTAGGGCACGTCACATCTTCCAAGCTTCTTTAATTATCACCTCGAGATGTCCCTGACTATGTCCTCTGGGCCCTCTGCCCAATCAACTCTTTGCCAAACCATCAGCATTCTTGAGTTTCTCAGGATACACTCCAGTCACCACAAATCTTGGTAGCAGTCTACCCCCCACATCATGACCATCAGCTACCCAAGACAAGGGTAGTTGTCATCAGTGACTCCCTTCTGAGAGGAACAGAGGTCCCAACATGCCAACCAGACCAAATCCAGCACACTAGGAAGCCTGGTGAAGCCTTTTGAATATTATCCAATTCTGGTTCTTCATGTGGGCAGCAATGAAGTCCCAGCAAGAAGCCTGAGGGCAATCAAGAGGGACTGCAGGGCCTTGGAGCACAAGTGGTGGTCTCCTCTATCCTGCCACTTGCAGAGAATGGTGGGGGATGGAAACAGGAAAATCCTACAGGTGAAAACCTGGCTCCAAGCTTGGTGTCACTGGCAGAATTCGGGTTTTTTTTGAACATGGGTTGGTTCACATGACACTGAGCCTGTTGACAGGGTACACCTGTCCCGAACAGTGTTAAGTCTCCCATCCTTGTTCTCATGGGGGACCTGTGCTTCTCTACTCTCTGTCTGCCACCTGTGGTGGCAGCACAACCCCATAAAGCAACCACACGAGGTGACCTTCTCACCTACCACACAGCCATGCTGTGGGCTACCAAAACATGCTCACTCTTTTGTCTCCATAAGTGCAGAAAGACCAGAAAGGCCTAATAATCTAATAAGCACACAAAATTTAAAGTCCATCATCCCCAGAGAAAATGTTGAGGATGGCAGGACTCTTTATTTCCAGAACAACAGTGCATCTTCCAGGTGTTCCTCTCAAAAACCAGCACAGTAAAGCCTCCATCCTCAGAGGTCACAGTAGTGCTTTTCACTGTGTTTCAGATAGAGGTTACCTGATATTGCAGCACACCAGCATGTTAGCTGCAATGAAAATTCCAGGAGCTCCAAGCCAAGAAAACATCTGGGCATTCTCAAGCCATGTAAGAGGGATGGCAAACAGTAAAAGGTATACAGGACCAAGGAGGAGGAGTACTCACTCTATAGGTGCTCCTGCACCTCCCATTATGCACTCATTTCCCTCAGCAGACCTGCAGCCTCTCCCTCAGAGACCCATGTAGAACAGAAAGGATACATATAGCAAATGAGCATGGTTAAGATATCATTCTTTTTGACATTACTGGAGTGGCAATGATTTATAGCAGCTGATAAACTGACCACTGGGTGTTGGGGTGCTGGAGGGCAATTCCACCACACTAAAATTAAAAAGGCAATAAGAAAGTTCTGTTTCTGGGAAAAATATGTAAACTTCAGTGTAGGGCATGTTTCTTATTGCTCATAAAACATCATGTAGGTCTGTGGTCCCAAACAACTGCTGACAGCCATTTGCTGGCTGCAATTCCTAAAAAACCAACAAAAAAAAAAAAAACCAACCACAAAAAAAAAAAAAACCCACACAAAAAAAAACCCCAAAACCAGGTGCCTGGGACACACCAGGGATTATCAGAGAAAAACTTAAACAGGAAGACAGGAAGACAGGAAGACTGCCTCCAGGTTCTGTCACACAGAGAAATGTTCAGGACTCGACAGAAACATTCTTCTTCAGCTTTTAGCGTCTCAAAATGTATCTCAAAACCAACACAAACAAGAGGTCCTCCAGCAGTTTCTCCAGGCCTTGTCTGAGCTTTCCTCCTCTTGGGAATTTTAGATGTAAGCGCAATGCCATTTTTGTGTGCCTCATCATCTAGATGTAGCTGTGGGGCTGCTACAGCAAAGAGTGACCAAAGTCACTAGGAAGAAGTTGCTGACAGACCCTGAAAACAAAACTGACAACCCAGCAACAGCACTCAGGGAGAGGGGCAGCTCAGCTGCTCTAAAAAAGTGAGGGTGGGATTGCCATGTATTTTGAAATCCATTAGTAGCTGGGCAAGTAACTCCCCCTGAACTCCTAAAACTCTCAGTCTTTGGGAAGATGATCAGGGATGACTTGTGTCACAAGCACATCATGGAGTTGGAAATGAAGAGGGGAGAAACAGATGTATAAGGGAGATGTAGGGGGTAAATGCATCATGAACACATAGTCCGTAGATATGAATGGAGCTACATTTCATTGTCATTGGCAGCAAGGATATACAGTAGTATAGTAGCATACTATTACCAGTTTGGTCACTCATTTATCTTTCTCACATCTTCTAAGCTTCTCTAATTATCACCTCAAGATGTCCCCAAGGATGACCTCTGTGCCCTCTGCCCAATTCCCTCTTTGCTAGACTATCAGCATTCTTCAGTTTCTCAAGATACACTTCAGTCACCATGAATCTCAGTAGCAGAGACCTCTGGACCATCCCTTGGAATTACTTTAGTCTGTTTGTTTATTTAAAGCTGTGTTACAAAACATGCTGAAGTGCTCTTTTTTTTTTAATTAAGCAATGCAAAAAAGGGAAACTGTGCTATCAGAATGACTCAATAAGTCTTGCTGTTCATCTCAAACAACTGCTAATTATAAGGTCATAAAACCATTCTCCTCCTACATAGCCTAAAATAGTGAAGTCTTGCACATAACCAGGTATCTAAGAAGCAACTAATGCTTCATCAGTCACTTATAGCCCATCACCATCAGTATCTGTGGCATGAACCTAGCATACTCGTGAAAAGGTTAGCAGAGGAACACTTGCTAACATGCCAACACTATGTTTCCTAACATTATGGCTAAAGTCTCCAAAGAGCAAAAGGTAAAGCTTATCTGGGGTCCTCTATGGGGCACTTTGGAATGTTGTCTGTGTCACTACTTGTACCTTTTATTGTAAAAAAGAAGCCCAGCAAGCAGCCAAATACTTGTCACCATTACAGCCACATCCTCTAGCCTCCAGTGCAGACTGCTCACTTTGTCCCTCAGAAGAGGCAGGGAGCAACTCATGCATCAGATGAGCCTTTCTGACAGACTAACGCTTAGGAAACCTGGAGTTTGGGCTGTTTCTCGCTGTCTGTCCTCTATTTACATGCTATTATTCAACCAGAATGTGTGTGACCCTAGCCAGTGACTCTTACCAGCACATCCACCCATGTGCAAGGCTGGCACATACCTACTTCTCATGGTCAATGGACGTTTTGCATTCCCTATATAGG
>NW_008680920.1:0-5518 GCF_000695815.1 Acanthisitta chloris | reverse complement strand
GAACAAAAGGATCTGAACTGCACAAAGGAGCTTCTCACTCCTGCTATTGTGCTGACTTCAAAAGGGTGCTTTATGTTTGCTCACTTCAAAGTAACCAACAAGAAGAACCATTTCTTCTTCCACAGAGGGCTTTGGAAGTGCCTGTCCAAAGCGCTGAGTCCATCATGGACACCCAAGAGACCAGGAGAGATTGCAACAATGTCCTACATTTGGAATCTTCCAGCTAGGTGTCTTTTGGGTGTTCTTCATTCATCACACAACTTCTTTAGAGTGACCATGCCCTGTCACACACCGGAACCAAAAGGTCTGGCTGTAGGACCTGGATCAGAGCAGTCAGACACACAGAAGTTCATAATTTTGCCACCAAATTTAAAGCAGCCTTTGTATACTCTGTTGGTTTCTGCCCCAGTGCACATCCCTGCTCAGATCCTCCTTCATCTGATGCTTGGGTGCAGAGTACAGAGTACTGACAGGAAAGAGTCACTTCACTCTTTGGCCATGCCCTTCTCTTCAGCTTTAATTGTGTTGTGTTGGCACCCTCAGCTGAGCTCATCCCTCCTTCTTCTGCCAGTTTCATGTACAGATCTCTGCATCTGATCTCTGCAGATGTGAACTCCAGATGCACAGCCATCCCACTGGCAAAATGTAGTTCAGTCCCGCCAATCACCCAGCCCTTCTTGATCACTACTGCACTGTCAATTAGAGCGAATTTTCTGTGGGGGTAGTTTCTGTCATGCAGACGTTTCATGGATGTGTGTCTACACAAAAGCTTTCCACAGAGAAACCTCCAGGAGATTTTTCAGGATAGAACCTGCATCTGCTCTAATAATCTGGACAAAGTATGGAGGCAGTGAGTTAGGTAGCTCCTTTTCCTACAGCAGGACTGAAGCATGCACACAGGTCAGTTCATTTGGTGGTAAGTCACAGAGAAATCTGAAAAACTGTAATTAATAGCCCAAGCTCTGGAGCCTTAATAGCAGACCACAATAAAGAACTGAAGTCCAAATCCTTAAAGGTATTCAGATGCCTGAGTTCCTTTAGTTTCAGCACCATTGAGTATCTGGGCCTGACCTACAAAGCTTCAGCTGCAAAAGCAAAGCATACTTGTGATTGTTTTCTCCATGGAGTTCACAAAGACTCCAGAACCAGCTAGCACAGAAGCATGGTAGGAGGTGGTCTTTAAGAACCCTGCAAGAAGTAACAAGGGGAGGCTACTTGAGAGGCATTCTTTTTTAGTGTGTAACAGAAACACAAGGGTTTTTATTGCTGTCTGTGCTACTCTTTAAACGAATCCCACATAGACAGCTACTTGGATCCTATGAAACAAGAAGGCTACACTTGGCACCTGCTGCGTTACAGATTGTGCCTGTGAAATTGAATTTACAAGGACAAGACCTGGGAGAATGGCAAAAACAAGGAGCTGTTGAAATGATGTATATGCCTGTATTATATTAATAATTTGTCATTAAGAATAAGTAAAGACTGCCATGCACTTAGCAGTGAACATCTCCTTCCATAAGTCTTCAGTGTGGGACCTCAGGGTTTTACAAAATCAGCTTTTTGTGAGAATGACTCTATCATACATTGCTAATGCATGAGAAACTAAACCCAGATGAGTGGCAAGTACTACTACTGCGTATGCTTTTATTTTGTTCTCTTTTATTTTAATCAATCCCTATGAAAAGGTTGCCCTGTGAGTGACAGGTGGCATTGCCAATGGAACTTCACTCTGCAGAACTGAAACCCAGCCACATTGCTAATTCACAGACTTAAAAGCACCACATCCCTAAATGAAAGAAGTATAAAGACTGTCAGACAGCTGCCTGATGTTTGGGCCTGTCTGGTGAGAGCAGAGAAGAAATCTCAGTAGGCCAGAGCTGTTCATTTGGTCACTTGTTAGCAGGGGAAGAACTTCACGCAACCCAGCAGAACTCACCTCCAGGACACACACAGAATGTGTGTTTGTGTGCAATGTACATGGAAAGGATAATGGTGCTTGTTTCAGTAACTTTTTCCCAGCTTGTAAGCTTGCTCATGCAGACCAGCCAAAGGTCCCTGACATAGTCAGAAGGAAGGTTTCAAAAAGTGCAGGATTAAAATGTCTTAGAATCATAGAATATCCTGAGTTGGAAGGGAACATGAGATTAATCCAGCCCAGCTCTTGGCCCTGCACAGCACAGCCCCAACGATCCCACCCTATGCCTGAGAGCATTGTCCAAACACTTCCTGAGCTCTATCAGGCTTGGGGCCATGACCACAGCCCTAGGGAGCTGTTCCACTGCCCAGTCACACTCTGGATGAAAAACCTTTTCCTAATATCCAATCTAAACCTCCTCTGACACAGCCTAATGCCATTCTCTTGGGTCCTGTCACTGGCCACCAGAGAGCAGAGATTGGTGCCAGCCCTTCCACTTCCACTCATGAGGAAGCTGTGGCCTGCTATGAGGTCTCCCCTTAGCCTCCTCTTCTCCAGGCTGAATGAACCAAGTGACCTCAGCTGCTCCGTGTACATCTTCCCCTCAAGGTCCTTCACCATCTCCATGTCCCTCCTTTATCTCTTTCATATATTCTGGTGCCAAAAACTGCACACACGACTCAAGGTGAGGCTGCACCACCACAGAGCAGAGTGGAACAATCCCCTCTGACAACCAATGACACTGTGCCTTGCATCCCAGGACACAGTTGGCTCTCCTAGCTGCCAGGGCACACTGCTGACTCATATTCGACTTGCCATCAACCAAGACCCCCAGGTCCCTTTCCACAGCACTGCTCTCCAGCATCTCATTCCCCAGTCTGTCCCTACCTCTAGGGTTGTCCCACCCCAGGTGCAGAATTCAGCACTTGCCCTTGTTAAACTTCACACAATTGATGACTGCCCAGCTCTCCACTTTGTCAAGGTCTCTCTGCAAGACCTCTCTGTTTTTGAGGGAGACAACAGGTCCTCCCAATTTAGTATCATCAGTAAACGCACTTAGCACACTTTTGAGTCCTGCCTCCAAGTAATTTATGAAGATATTGAAGAGCACCGGGGCTAAGATGAAGCCCCATGGAACCCACTAGTGACCAGTCACAAGCCTGATGTCACCCCACTCACTATAACCTTTTGTGCCTCACCCATGAGCCAGTTGCTCATCCATCACATGATGTGTTTATCCAGCTGTGTGCTGGACAGTTTGTCCAGATGGATACTGTGAGAGACAGCATTGAAAACTTTACTGAAATCCAAAAGTATTACATCAACTGTCTTCCCTTGACCAGCTAGATGGGTTACCTTGTGAAAGGAGATCAGGTTTGACAAGCAGGACATTCCCCTCATGAACCTGTGCTGGCTGTGGCCAATGTGTCCTTCAGGTGTTTATTAATACCTCCCAGAATAATCTCCTCCATTATTTTACCAGTCACTGAAGTGAGACTGACAGGCCTGTAGTTTCCAGGGTCATCCTTCTTGCCCTTCTTGAAAACTGGGACATTAGCCAGCTTCCAGTCAACTGGGACCTCTCCAGATTCCCAAGACCATTTGAAAATCACTGAGTGGCCTCACAATGACATCAGCAGCTCTTTGAGTATTCTTGGATGAATTCCATCAGGCCCCATAGACTTATAGAGATCCAACTGGAGCACAAGTTCAAAGTTGAGTGGAGGTTTATCATTCTCACAGTCATGGTCCTCCAGCTCAGGGCATTGGGACCCTCTTAGCCTGTTGTTGTGGAAGACCAAAGTGAAGAAAGCATTGAACATCTCCACCTTGTATATGTCCCTGTTTGTGAGGAGACCATCTTCAACCTGAAACATGCTGAAGTTATTTCTGCACTGCTTTTAGCTATTAACATATTTTAAAAAGCTCTTTTTATTGTCTGCCACAATACTGCTTCAACTTCAGCTAGGCTTTGGCCACATGAATTTTCTCCCTACCATAGCAAGCAACATCTCTGTATTCCTCCCACGTGAATCCCACCTTGCTTCTGCTGGGCATGCACATTCTTTTTTTTGCTGTAGCTCCAAAAGAAGATCTCTGATCAGTCAAGCCAGATTTCTGCTTGACTTCCAGCATTTTGGAATTGCCTGCTCCTGTGCCCTCAGGAGGTCATACAGCCATCATCACTGGTGGACCTCAAGCACCTTCAAAAGTGTGTTCCTAGAGGACCTTAACAACTAGTTCCCTGAGCAGAATCACAGAATATTCAGAGTTGGAAAGGATCCATGAGAATCATTGAGTCCAACTCCTGGCCCTGCACAGGACATTCTTGAGAATCACACCCTGTGCCTGAGAACATTGTCCAAATGCTTCTTGAACTCTGTCAGGCTTGGTGCTGTGACAACTTCCCTAGGGAGCTGTTCCAGTGCCCAAACGACCTATGAGTTAGGAATGTTTTTGTTATACCTAACCTAAACCTCCCCTGACACAACATCAGCCCCTTCCCTAGGGTCCTGTCACCACTAGCCAGAGAGAAGAGATCAGTGCTGTCCCTCCACGTCCTTTCCTTTGTATATAGCAATGAGGTCAGTCCCTTCTTCTCCAGGCTGAACAGACCAAGTGACCTCACTCACTCCTCCTGTAGCTTCCCCTGAAGCTTCTCATCTGAAGGGGCTTAAGGCTACCTACTTCAGGTAACTACATGACAGGTGCTGTAGAGAGGTAGGGGGTGGTCTTTCCTGCCATGCTTGCGATGAGGGGACTAGAGGGAATGGCCATAAGCTGAGAGAGGGGTGATTCAGACTAGACGTTAGGGAAAAATGTTTCATTATTACGGTGTTCAGGCACTGGAATAGGTTGCCCAGGGAGGTAGTGGAGTCACTATCCCTAGAAGTGTTTAAGAGGCATCTGGATCTGGCACTGAAGGTTATGGTTTAGGCTTTAGTGGTTACAGAAGAGTGTCAGATTAACAGCTGGACTTGATCTTAGAGGCCTCCTCCAATCCAACCTTGATGATTTTATGATTCTATCTTTGTTGGCCTCCTTTGGATGCTCTCTAATAGCTTTCTATCTTTCTTATACTGTGGAGCCTGAAGTCTGCTGTCCTCATGTCCAGGGCTGAAGTTTTGATGGCACTTTTCCTCCCATCAACAGGGATTTTAGTATGTATATGACACGTAGCACCTTGTAATATTGTACAGAGTACTGACAAGCTTCATGGAGAAGCACCAGTGTTTAGAGTCATGCAGAACCAACACAGGAAGCAACTTGATGTAAGAATCAAATCTGCTCTTAAAGAAAGACACAAAAAGATAAAACTATTGGAATACAAAGATCAAGGGGAGCCCCAGGACCCATACAGGTGGTGGCCATGCCCTTTGCTGCGAAACATTGCCACCGGGAACAGAGTGGAGCAGCACCAGGGTTTGGAATCATGTAGGAACAACACAGGAAGCAACCTGGTGTAAGGAAATCAAATCTGCTCTTAAAGAAGGGAACAAAAAAACAAAATTACCAGAATACAAAGACCAAGGGGAGCCCCAGGACCGACCCAGGTGGTGACCGTGCTCTTCGCAGGGGAGCATTTCCCGAGAGGAGCCGCCG
>NW_008680919.1:49339-103804 GCF_000695815.1 Acanthisitta chloris | reverse complement strand
TTTTTTTTAGCTATTTTAATACCTAGGACGCTGTTCTAGTGATGGACTTTAATATTGTTTTTATAATCAGATCCAGTGAAGTATGGAGGCTGAAGGAACAAAATCACTGCTGTAGTATTTTAATAAAGCGGTTCACATTATACTAAGGGCATGTAAACTGACCTGTTTCAGTGAAAGCCACTCTTCTGCCATTTGGTTTGATAGCCTAATAAAAAAGAAGAGGCTTATTGTAGACAACTGCAAGCTTTTGGACCAGGAAACTGAAATGTAAGGGTTAAGACAGTACACACTCTTTGCTAGAAAACTTTTGTCCACAGATGTATTTATGTATTCTTCTTATGATAAGGAGTATGAAACAAAATTAAATCGTGATACCTAGGTCACCATGACACAGAGCAAGGAAAACTTAGCTGGTGGTTACAGTCTCAAAGCATACCACTATCTGGGAACATTATATTGTACAAGTGATATTTTTCCTCTATATTTCTGGTTAAGAACAGTAATATTGAAAGGAACAAACAGGCAGCATCTATTAACATACAGCTCAGCAGCTGCTCTCACCACCACAATTTTGGATTCCTTGACAGTGGTATGGCCTATGAAGCGCCAGACATGCTGGCACCAGAATAGACTCACCTTTCTTGTCAGGGAAGGAGAGTTTTTGCCCAGGACCTAATGAGACTCCTTGCAGAGCTTTAAACTAGACATGATGGCAGAGGGGGATAATACAAGGGTTGTCCTTGGCAGACTGTGGGAAAGTATGAACAAATAAGAGGGACAGGGTACTTGTGAAGCGTCCTCAGCAGGTGATGCTGAGATACACCAGCCACACTGGAGCATACCTGCAGTCTTGCAGAGATCGGCCAGGGAGTGCTGAAATAATAAAAGCCAACAGGGATACTACCCTAGTATTAAAAGAAGTCTTAAGAGGGAAAACATCGATCAAGCAGCTAAAGTTGCAACCATTTGACAGGATTATAGTGCACCCCCTCAAGCCCCCACTGGAATATTGTCATCATCAAATACTTCTATTAGGTGTCTATAAGGGTGATACTGCTGTGAGTGTGTACTAAGGTTACCAGATCAGGAGGAGGAAGTGGATGAGGCCTTCTATAGGCAGATGGAAGTAGTCTCCAAGTTATAGGCCCTGGTTCTTGTGGAGGACTTCAGCTACCCTGACATCTGTTGGAAAAGCCATGCAGTAAACCACAAACAATCCAGCAGGTTCCTGGAAAGCATTGACAATAATTTCTTGTCACAGGTAGTGGAGGTTCCTACAAGAAATGGTGTGTTGCTTGACCTTATACTAACCAACAAGGAAGGCCTTATTGATGATGTGAAGATTGGGGGCAGCCCTGGCTGTAGTGATCATGAGATTGTAGAGTTCAGTATCAAACAAAGAAGTAGCAGGACAGCAACTAAAACTACAACTGTAGACTTCAGGAAAGCTAACTTTGACCTGTTTAGGGATCTTCTTGTATGAATCCCATGGGAGTAGGTCCTGTAGGGAAGAGGAGACCAAGACAATTGGTTGTTATTTAAGACTCACTTCCTCTAGGTTTGAGTGCTGCATCCCAATGAGAAAGAAATGCAGCCAAGGGCGCATGAAACCTCTGTGGATGAACCAAGAACTCCTGTTGTTACTGAAACATAAGTAAAAAATGCATAGGAGGTGAAAATGGGGTCAGGCCACTTGGAGCAAATATAGAGATGTGGTCAGAGCAGGTAGATATGAGACAAGAAAGGCCAAGGCAAACCTAGAATTGAATCTGGCCAAGGATATCAAAGGTAACAAAAAAGGCTTTTAAAAATGCATAAATACCAAAAGGAAAACAAAGGATAATGTGGGCACACTAGTTAATGGAGAGGGGACACTGATAACAGAGGATGCAGAGAAGGCAGTTATTGAATACCTTCTTTGCACCAGTCTTCATGGATAAGATCAGCCTGCAGGGATCTCTGACTCAAGAGACCAGGGTAAATGAAGGTGGGGTAAAAGACTCTGCCTTGGTCAAAGAGGATTGAGACAGAAAATTAAACTGGGAATCCACAAGGCTATGGAGATCAGGAGAGGTGCCTGAAGACTGGAAGATGGCAAATGTCACCCCTTCTTCTACAAGAGCAAGAAGGAGCATCCAGGGAACTAATGGCCAGTCAGCCTTACCTCAGTCCCTGGACAGGTAATGGAACACTTCATTCTGGAGGCCCTGTCTGCCCACATGAAAAACAAGAAGGTGATCAGGAGTAGTCAGCATGGGTTCACTAAAGGTAAGCTGTGTTTGACCAACCTGATTGCCTTCTACAACAAAACAACTACCTGGACAGATGAAGGAAGACCGGTGGAAATTTTCTACCTGGACTTCAGCAAGGCTTTTGACACTGTGTCCCACAGCATCCTCATCAGAAAACTTAAGAAGTATGGGTTGGATGAGTGGACAATAAAATGGATTGAGAACTGGCTGAGCAGCAGATCCTAGAGAGTTGTGATCAGTTTCACAGAGTCTAGTTGGAGAACTGCCACTAGTGGTGTAGCCCAGGGTTCAATACTGGGCCTAGTTTTGTTCAACTTATTCATCAATGACTGTTTACAGAAAGGATCCTTCTCCTTTTAGCACTGCAACAGCTGTAAATGCTGAGTGATCTTGTTCACCTCTTAGACACAGAAAAACCTTTGTGGCGCAACTGTCACAAAGCTTTATGTTCATGTAGCACTTATAGGACAGCTTTTCAGAAGAGGCCTATGTATGATTCCCTAATAAAAGTAATGAGTGAATAATCATTGGCAATATACATGCAAATTAGCTTTCCAAAGCATGGAGCCACAAGACAAAGTTTATCAATCAAGGGCACCAAAGCAATTGTGAGCAGTCCCTGGAGAATGAGTCCTTCAAGAGTGCATGAAATCAATCTGGCAGCTTCTGAAATATACAGTCCAATGGCTTATCTTGATACAAATATTCACCCTCTCACCGTGGAGGCACTGAGGAATGCAGATTAAAATGACTGTTTCAGGACTGAAATAGTCATTCCACAGTGATAAGCCAAGTAAAGAATTATTATTTTATCTGTGCTGAACAACATGTATAAGCAAATTGCACATAATTATGACAAAATACCATAAACAACATGACGGTCTCCTGTCATGTGCTGGGGCACTTGGCACACAGCACTGCCAAGTCAAATGTTTTCTCCCTTTCTGATGCGTGGTGTTTGTGTTTTGGCTGTTGCTTTGACTCACATTCTTGCTTCAATAAAGACTTATTATACTGCTGTTGTGTACAGTGTTCACTGATTTATGCCAGAGGATTGAACTCCAGTAGCCAGAGTCTCATCTTCATTCCTTGCTGCAGGGATTCTTTCCATTCTCTGGGGAGACAAATGAGCCCAACCAGTCCCTGAAGGACAGGGATATACATACTACTGTGATGAATGGCAGGTGGAGATCCCTCCTCATGGGAGGGGAAGGTCAGTTTGCTGTAAAGACTTGCTGGCAACATTGTGCTCTCAGACTTAGCTTTTGACACTCATGGTGTGGACTAGCTGGGAGCTCTTGCACCACTGCTAAACCGTGTAGCCTTTTAGGGGACTGATGGCCAGTTCTCATTTCAACTCTGCTAACAACACCCTTTCTGTTGCCTTTGGTGGCAGATGGAAAATGCTGCAAGAGTAAAGGGCTGAAGTCTCCATGTAAGAAGATGCTGTATAGCAAGTGAGATGATCTCATCCTATTTGACTAGTCTAAAACAAATTCAGATGAACTCCAGAGGTTTTTGAAGCTTATAAAATCTAGTCAGAATAAATGGCCTCTGATTTTAAGTTGATTGCTTTGCAAAGCAATACTAGATGGTTATCCTGCAACAGGATAAAGCTAAAGAAAATGGGCAACACAACTTCAGATGAAATCCAATACAGTGTAGTTGACAGGGAAAGTCACTAGAATGACCTGACAGTGCTAACAGTGTTAAAGCTGCATATTCACAATTTTCCTTGCAGGTGTAACTACTGCCCACAAAAAATGGCTTCAAAAATGTGCTGTATATACTTAGCAACTGATCCTGGAGAAGCAAGCCAGTCTTTAATATCATGCAAGACTTTGAAAGTGTTTGGAAATAGAGGTTCATCTACCCAATGAAGTCATCAGAAGGCATGGGATTAATAAGTACAAATTCTGTCTGGGCTTCCTCTTTCACTGATCAGAAATTTTGTTCAGACACAAAACCTGATTGTGGCACTGGTCTTGGGATGCTATTTTTCTGGCAGCCCATCTTGAGGAGTAGAACAAAGAACAGCACACGTGCAACAGCTCTCTAGCAGTTTTTTTTCAGCAGGGTTTAAGTGCAGAGGAGTGCAGCATTTAAGGCCTCAAACTTAAGGCTTTAAACTTTAGGCCTTAAAAAGGGATGTGATGGCACAGGAGGTGGACAGGCAGCAAATCCCCACTGACTCTCCAGTGGAGAGTGCATGCTGTACCCCAGTGATGGCAGTGAGGGCATACAGACCCCTCTCACACTGCAACTTAGGTTTTGAGGTCAAGCCACTGGAGGTTTGACTGGAAATAAAGGGAAGATTGAAAAACAGTGCGATGCTTTAAGTGTTTTTCAGAGGTGAGAACAAAGGCTGCTGCCTCTCTGACAAGGCAATGAGCCCTCTAGAGGCAGCTGCAACCAGAGCAGCCCCTACCATGATGGTGTGCCATGGAGGAAGATCCCAGCCTGATGTCCCTGGCCTTTGCACCCTCTCCAACCCCCACTCCCTCTCCCACAGCCCCTCCCTCTGTCCCTGTCCCCTGGTGCTCACCCCTGCTCCCTGGCAGCTGCTAGTACATTAGACACTAAGCTGGAGAAGTCCTGGGGAAAGGAGTTGCAGCTGGGCACAGAGACAGCAGCATTTTTTCTTTATCAAGCCACTTAAACAACGTTTGCAAACTGCCTGTACATTATGTATAGACCATAGATCAGCCCCTATCTTACCTAGCATTTTTTCAAAGATGTGGCAAGTATTGAGGAAAACAGTTTCCTCCCAGCTACCCAATAATCCTTTTACAGTCAAACTATGTGCAAGGTGAATCTGATCGCAGTCCATCTCATCCCTGTTAAGAAGCATTAAGCACAGCAAGCATAACCTCCCCTCCATACCTACAGGAATGGCCAGGGCATTGCCTCTCTCTCGGCTCTTCCTCCAAGACAGTGAGGAGGGAGGGAAGGGCAACAGAAAACTACTAGTGAGCAATGCAGGATGACAAGCAGGCTGCAGGGCAGCTTCAAAGATAAAAGGTGATTAATGTTAATGGGTTAAATAAAACCATAGGCTTCTGCCCTTTCTATCCTAGGAGAGCATCACATGCTGTGAGTATGCCATGATTTTTACCAGGCCAGTTTTCCAAGGGCTGCTGGAGCCGTGAAGCTGACCTGTCTGTGGCTCCTCTCTGCAGTGGGTGAAGCAGCAGGCAGAGAGGCTCTGTGTGCAGCCTCAGCATGGCAGGGGAGTCATGACCTTGTGCTGGTTGTGTTTTATCCTCTTCATTTCCAAGGACTTGCAAGCTGTCAAAAGCAGCAGTTTAGTATATAAGAGTTGTTCTGGTTTTGAAAAAACCCTCCAGGCACTTCTGTACACTTGTCTTAACAAGATAGCATAAAACCTTTCTGCAGTCCCCCTCAGGAATGTTACATACCAGAGGTGGGGATTCAGCTTGGTCCAGAAAAGTGCCCTGCACCTTTTCTGTGCTTTCTCTTCAAAGCTGTGGGTGATTCCTACCTATCAGCTACCAAACCACAACTTCTCCAAAGGGAGAATGTTTCCTTTTACTGCCTGTTGCCTAAAAAAACCCCCACCCTTATGAAAGGGCTTGACACCTTAAGTCTCTCAGGACAATGTCTGTAGTATTAATTGCTGAATGATCTTGCTCCAGTGGTCTGCAACATACAACAGCAAAATGGTTCCAGTGATTTCTCTGCTGAAATAGCTAAGTGTAGCACTAGCATTTCCTATGTCTTTACTTTTATTGACTAGATCTTAATTTAAAACCTATTAAAATTCTATACTTTGATTAAGAGACAGCGATAATTTGAAACGTAGTTAATTTCTTCTCACCAGTGCCAGGTTCACCCATCCATCTCAGGCAAAGAAAAAAGCAAAAAGAAGCTGCAATGCTATACAGAATTATAACAAAAACATGTGAAAAACCTTATGTAAGTTTCTCACAGGATTTTTTTTGTGGGATGATAGGAAAAAATAGCACGTATAAGTCTCTTCTTTTCACTTTTATTTATTGTGCACATTATTTTTAAATGTTTGATGTATGATTTAATTCAAGTAAGAATACATGTTAGCCAGCCCTCACCTGGCTGTTTTTGGAGACTGTTCAGGGGAGGTGGTTTTGATTTATTTTTTATTCCCTCTCCCAATGGGGACAAGTATCAGATACATATATTCTCAAAGACAATGAAAACATATCCTTTCATTTAATATCTTTATTAATATTTGTTTTGGTAAACTAATGAGACTTTTGGAGTCAACATTTTTAAGTGAGTTAAGACTCTAGCTTGATGCTTGGGCTGATATGTTAGCAAGGCAAGGGAGGGACTATTTATTCCTGGAAGTCTGTGACAGAATTGATGTAAAGCCTAAAAAAAGCTATGTTTCTTTTATAAAGATGTTGGTGCTGTGTAAGCAACAGTCCACACATTTCATCTGCTTGTTATGTTGTTGGTCTCTCACAAGCTACAAACCCCCACTGCTGTAAGCACTAGTAACGGCAATCCCTAACCCACTAGCATCAGTTCCCTAAGCACTTGTAATGCAGCCTAGTCCTTGACTTGAAAACATGTAGCAGGATGATTTTTTCACTTTGATTTTGAACGTTTAGCCAAAAAACCCCTTGGTTTCCTGCATGATTGTTTTAGGGTAGAAATATCCAATTTAGCTAATACCACCCTAAAGGAACCAAAAATTTACTTTTTACTCTTGATTGTCTTTCAGGCTACAAAACTCTGAAATCAGGGTTTATTTTTGTTAGGACAAAGAGTAGAAAATAATAACTTGGGTTTTGCTGAATACTTCTCTTGCCTCCTCTGAGAGCTCAGCCTTTGGTGGCTGCAGTGGGTCGGAAACATTGCTGCATCACCAGCTCATCAGGAGGAAAGCAACTCAGGTTTGGAAGGAGCCACTGTCTTCCTCTTAAAGCATCCTTTTTGCAGTAGAATGAAGAGCTTTTGCCCTTACTCCTTGTAATTAGGAAAAGATTAAGTTTGAGACCTTTCTGGTGGCCCTTTGGGTCTGGTCAGTGCTAAAATCTCTTTGTCTTTTCTGAATCCAGGTATCTGGTAAGTAAAGTTTATAATTTGTGTTATTACACCTGGCTGGTGCCTAGGAGAAAGGACTGGTTTCCCAGCAGACTGGCTGGGGAAAGAGGAAGAGTTGCACAGTCACAAAATGTTTTTCTTACGTAGAGTCAAAATTTCCTATCTTTCAGCTTATGTCTCCTGCCTCTTGTCCTTCCAGCATGTGATTCCAAGAGTCATATTCAGTATTTGCAGACAGCAGGTCTCTGTCTAACCTTCTCTCCTTTTAGCTGAACATACCCACTTCTCTCAGCTTCTTCTTATACACCATGTGCTCCAGCCTCTTGGTGCCTCTCTGCTAGACTGCCTGCAGAGTGTCAGTGTCTTTCTTGTACTGCATAGTCCAAAAGTGGATATAGGACCCCAACTGTGGTCTCACAGTTGAGGAGGAGAGGGAAATAGTCATTTGTCATTGTTGCTAATGCAGCCCAGGATGCTGTTTGCCTTCCTTGATGTAAAGATGCAATCCTGACTCCTGTTCAACTTGATGTTCACCAGGATCTCCAGGCCCTATCTACAAAGCTGCTTTCTAGCCAGTCAGACCTCAGCCTGTCCTGTGCATGGGGTATTTCTCACCAGGGCAGGGCTTGGTGCTTCATTCTGTTGAACTTCGTGAGGTTCACCTTGGCCTATTTCTCCAGCCTGCTCTCCAGCATATTGACTGCTTTCCTGTTTTGAATGAATCTGAAAACATGCAGAGGGAACACTCATTCCACTCACCCAGTCCCTTACCAAAGACACTAAAAAATACTGGCTCTGGTAGGGATCTCTGAGTGACTCTACAAGTAAGTGACTGCCATTCAGACTTTACACCAATAATCACCACCCTTGGAGCCTGATGGTTCAGAGGATTTTCCACCCAGATTCTTGCCCCTTCATTCAGTCCACCTCTCACCAATTTCCTTCTAAATTTGTTTTCTGGAAGAAAGTACAGAATAAGATAGGACATAAAATAACCATTAGGTTTCAGAACAAAACATTTTTATTGGCTTGAGCAATAAGTAAATGTATAAGCTGTGGTGGCAACTGTGCCAAAAACTCATTTTGTGGACTGTGAAATTGCTGTCAGTTTCCCCAGAGATCTGCCAAATAACTCACAGAAAAAAAATAGTGGGAGAAGGAGAGCACCTCACATAGGCTGGCTGTTGAAAGAGAACTTACATAACACCTATGTCAGACTGAGGCTTGATCTAGAAATTTTAAAAATATTAAGCTCATTCAAAAGATAATGAGTCTGTGAGCTAATCTCTGGATGTCAAGTTATCACTATTATTTGAGATACACCTGCCAAACGTGTATAAACAGCATTGTTATTGTCTTTCGTTACTGTTTGTAGATAATTCCCTACAGTGTATGTGCATTACTTCTTAATTTTTGGAAACACGAGATCTTTTTATTTTGATCTGATTTGTAGTAATCAGTTTAATTGTTCCTTTTCTAAGAATATTTGCTGAAACTATCTCTCCATGGCAAGCTGGGAGAAAGGATGACCACACAAATCAAGTGACACTAAGGAAGGATATAATAATTAAAAAAATAATCGAGAAAAGTTCCTCATAACTAATTTTCTCTGGAATATTTCAGTGTTATTTTGAACTTCCTTGGATGTTACTCTTGCTGATGTCTCTGTATTATATATAGAATCAATGATTTCAGAAAATGACGCCACTATTTCAGATGCTCAAACTGAGATATTTTACTAGAGGCTGGTCATCAATGGTGCTCCTTATCACTCTCTGGCAACTATCTGCACTCCCAGATTCCACCAGCCTTTTGGAAATGGTAGTTACACATGTCTTCTGTTCATGGAGTCCAAGCTACTGAGATCGTAAGTGGGGCTGTTACCCTATCTCCATGCATTAAGCATCTTTGGCTGAAGTGTTTCCAGACACTGAAGAAGTCAGGCTCCACACTTCAGAGACATTTAGGATCACTTAATGAGAATCAGGACTCAGCCTTTGGGTGCTAGGGCTCTGTGCAATGTGAACAGGATGAGCAGTTCCAGGTCTTCTAAGGCTCACTGTGACCTGCAAGGGCCCTACAGTGGATGTCCCCAGACTGCTCAGCTGGTACAGAGCAGTGCTGCACTCTGCATCTTCAAGGCTGCCTTGGATGGGGCTTTGTGCAACCTGGTCTAGTGGAAAGTAGAGGCACCCCGTGGCAGTGGGGGTGGAACAAGATGATATTTAAGGTTCCTTCCAACCCAAACCATGCTATGATTCTATGACTTCTGCTTGTCCACCTGCATCTTCAGTCCAGTGCAGGGTGCACAGTGGAGTGTCACCCAGCCACTACTTGACTCATTATGCAGCTGGGATGTGTCTGGGGGCCTCATCTGGGATTTAGGATTCAAGGGAGCACCACAGACAGCACTTGTTGCCCGGTGCAGACAGAGCTGAAAAAAAATGTTAAATTGGTAAGTCTGGAGCAGGCTAAGAAACTTATGAAGAATTGATACGCTGAAAACCAAACATAAAAAGGGAAGGAGCATGAGTTTAGTCAGGCAGTTTCAAATTTCAAAGACACATCTCTACTTTGCTGGCAGTGGATGGGTGGATTCCCCCCAAACTAGATGCACAGATATGCATTAATTTTCTGCAGTGAAAAAGATAGGTCAATAGCAGACCCAGAACCTAAATATAGATGCTTCTACACTTAGTTACTATGTAATGCAGCTTGATGATGGTTGCCAGAGAAACACATTTATGCTGTTGAATAAGGTTGTGCTGTCCCTGCTTTATCCTCACCCACATAATGAACTTTTTAAGAAGTGAAGGTTTAGTACAGAATTGAACTATGGTGAATGCACTGCATACAGAGGCAGTAAGCAGATGTCAGCTGTGTATGTGTATTTTTCCATTGTGGGACACAGTGAAATAGCTCAAGGTATCTCTCTGTAGTGCTAGAGAACAGCAGTGTTCCTAGCTCAGTCTGAGCTCTTCCACCTCAGATGTGGGAATGTGTGAGGAGCAGCACTTTCACAATACACTCAACAAAACTTTTACCCATCTCTTGGGTTCAGCAAGGACTGAGCTTTTTAACAGCTATGAGGTGTTGGATTCCTTAATGACTACATAGCTTTTCATAGTCATGGGCTCTTCCCTGCCAAGGGCTGAAAGCAGACCAGCCAGTGAACCACATGAACTGAAAGCACCACCTATGGCCTTGGACTGTCCCTCCTTGGAGCTGCAACCTAGACTGACTAGGCTGAGAGCAAGACAGCAATACCTGCACATTACGGTTCAATAAGACTGCCAAGGGAAATGGGCTACAGCTAACCTATGGATGGGTAGGAGCTCTGCAGCCTGGAAGGCAGGTGACTTTGGTAGGATAAAAATGTAGGGCTACAAAAATCACGAGCCCAGCAGAGCAGCTATGTAGGGGTTGACTAACTGTTGAGTCTCCTCTCGTATGAGAAGCAGTGATCATGAATAATTCTGTTTTCTGGGTCTCAACTAGGCCTTCTCCCTCTGTACCTTAGGAACATAGCACCACTCAGCTTAATCTTCACCTTTTCCTGGGCTTGATTTCTGCAAAGGTTATGCTTCACCTGTGCAGTTATTTGGTCATTGGAACCAACTTTTACCTCACAGTCTTGTCTGCAAGGGATGGATTTTTATGTTGGGCTGTGAACAGAGTAACATCTGTTAGACACAGCCAGGATGAGGAGCAAAAGCACATTCCTCTGATACTTGCTCTCTGCAAAGTCCTTTAGCCCTGTGCACTTTTGTGAGGCTGGGGACCTTACAGACTTTTAAAAGGAAGCATGCAGAATATCTCCCTTGGGATTTCCCCTTTGGCTCTGGAATTAGCTCAGTCTTATTGATTAATCAGGGCATTACTTTTATGACAAAGGTTTCAGCAAAGCACTGAACAGGGAAGGAACTACACTGAAAAGTAACAAGGCTGAAAATATGGCCACAGAAAATAAAAAGTATTGATCTCCAGAAATATTTGCCCTAGCTGGGGAACAGCAGAGCCATGGAAAAAATGATGTGGCTTTAGCTCACAGCAGACCCTTCTCTTTGATAAGATGGGAAAAATAAGTCAGAAGAAGGGAGTGATGGTGAACCCCTGACAGCCCTGGGGGGAGGGGGTGTGTGGATAGGAGGGGTTGGGGAAAGAAATTAGGAAATATCATGCACACCTGAAGCCAAGCTACTAAGCAGAGAGTGCAAAGTCCCCTAGATGATTTGTATACTGTCCTTAGAAACCACTCACAGCTGGGCAGGAGATCAATAGTACAGTGACAATTAGATGTTAAGTAGAAGGAGAATGATATGGAAACACCACAACCAGATTGCTAGAAATATATGAACATGAGGAATGGAGGTGGAAATAATATTTTGAGAGCTTGATAATAGGAGTTTCCCCCTGCCAGTAAAACTGGCCTTATTTCTTCTGAAAGGTGTCTTCCAGTACTTTTTAAAAATAGCCTCAGACATTTTCCTTGCTGCTGGTCTAACGTTTCCCCTCATTTCTTTCTCCTTGCTTAGGGTCTCCTCATTACTCCTTTTATTGGTTAAATATATGAAAGACGACCCTTGGTTGTCACATATTTTATTTCTCACAGGACTTGTATTTTAAAACTTGCTGACACAGTGACAGTCTGGGTTCTTATTTCATACTCTTTTCTGCCTGAAATGCCTAAGACAGTCATGGGGTTTTTTTATTCCTCCTTCACACAATGACTTCTGCAATAAGACCCTGATACTTTGTTAGAGTTGCTAGGCACTGCTGTAGCACTGGTAATTATAATAAAGAACAATGCACAATCCCAGAACATGTTTCAAAGTACTTCTCACCTCAGCAAATACATGCAGACATGCAGAAATACATCGAGAGGTTTATCCCTGCCCAATGCAGTTCCCTAGCTTAGGAAAATCATACCTTCAGCCTCTTTATACTGTTGTCTCCTTGATTACCATGGCTTTCATTATCCAATTTCTTTCTTCAAGGTTTCAGAAGTCAGTGGTTAATAGTACTTTTCTCCTAACTTTCTGGGTCTCATCTTTCTGAGAGTTGTTCTCTTTCAATTTACAAAAGGACAAAAGGTTTCCACAGGCTCTACCTACACACTTGGGAAACATAGCAGGGAGAGAGATGCTGCTGAAGCACAAGATCCATTAGCAATTGTTTCCCTTACAAGGGCATGAGAAAATGTGATTCTCTACATGATGTTTTTCACAAATTCCCAGGTCTCCCTTCAGCAAAGAGGAGAAAAACTGTATGACTTTCTTGCTATCACTGTAACTAGATTTAACTGCTGCCAAGTTTTAAACAAATTTTTCAGCATGTGTCAGCAAAAGGTGTTGGCTGTAACAAGGGCTCTCATTCTGTTTTCACAATGGTGAAATAACATGGGAGCATGTCTCAGCCTGGGAAGCCTCTAAGAGCAATACCCATGGCTTTGCCCTAAACTCCAGGTAACGAATTCTGAGGTTTTGGGTAAGACAAAATTTGACTGTGGCATAACAAAGGAGTCATGGCTCTTGGCTACTTTAGAAAATAAGTGGGGTACCCATGCTGTAGCAGTCAAATAATAACCACAGTTTACTTCCCCTCTGTGCCAGTATGACCCCACTGAGTGTCTTTTATGAACACAGTAGTGTTGGAGTACATCTGTATGATCAGCTGGAATTGGTCCAGAGGAGCTGATGATGGCACTGCAGGGGATGTTGCAAGGTCTTGGTCCAATGCTCGGGTAGCCACAGAGCACACACAGTGAGCTCCCAGTGCAGAAACAGCTCACTTTCCTCCATCCTGTCTTGAGGCAGAGTGGGCATATGACCTTTCATGCTAGATGTGGTAGATGCAGCTATAGGTTTTATGCCCACATGATGTGGGTATATGCTTGTGATAGCATAAAGGGCTGGGAAATACACCCCGGCCATGGGTGTGATTAGCTCAAGTTGTTCTTCAAGCGTTAATGACTGGAGTGGGGATATAAGAGAAAGAGAAGAGGGTAATAAACTTCACCACAGGAGCAACTGTGTTCCTGCAGTTCTTGGGGTTCAAAGAATAGAGGAGACAGAAGAAAGAGAGTCTGATGCCAATCACTGTTTTCAGTATCCTCCCACATAGCAACTGCTTCTATTGAGCCTTTCCATTGTGAAAGCCCTTCTTTCACTGCAAACAGAGCAGGAGCACTCAGTGAGCCTTGGCTCCCAGCAGAGAAAAATACTGTGCTTTGGTCAATATCAGTGAAAGCTTGCTTATGCCTCGGATTTGCTGGAGTGTTGTGCTAGTTGGGGGCTTGCCTTAGTAGTGCTTGGCTCTGCAGAGAGAAAGAGAGAGAGGGAGAGAGAGAGAGCTGGGGAGGGCTTCCTTACTTGCAAATTGGGTCCTTGTCATAAGAGAAACCTCATTCTTTCTCTGAACTTAACTAACAGGTCCTTACCAGCCCTTCAGCCTCACTGCCTGCAGGGCTCCTGCTCTCAGAGTGGAACAGCTGGATGAAAGTGGCCATAGACCAGGAAGGCCAAACACTCTTCCCCATCGCCTCCGTGCTGGTGAAGTTCCAACTTGCTGGTTGCATCTGCCTTGTAGTTCCCAAGCAGCATCTGGTCAGCATAACACTTTTGCCACCAAAGCTATTGGAGTAAGCATTCACCACCCCTAACTGCACCACATCTGGACTTTGATAAAGTTTATAGCTGGACATGAACTTTCCTGCTTGAACTCACTTCTAGTTCTTTAATTACTTTTTGTTAGCTTCCAAGTAGAACAAAAGGGAATTTACATTCCCCAGGAAACGTGATGAGAATGACAGTAGAGAAACCTGAATTTAATTTGAAAAATATGATGACAGTGTATGAGCAATTAGCAAGGGAATCCCTGTAAAAAACAGGTTGTTAATACTGATTTTTTTATAAAGGATTCATTAAAAAAAGAGCTAAGAAAGTCTCTGTATGACAGACCATTAATGAAACTTTCCAATTTTCCATAAAACTTTTGAGAGATCTTGACTGCAGGAAAAAAGAGGAGCAAGACATGCTAATGCTCAAGAAGAAAACTTTGCTGTCAAATTGCTACACAAATTTTCATCTCAGAAATAAAATACCAGAACAAATATTAGTAGCAGTAAAGCCACTAGAGTACTGGAGACCAAAGAAATGTTTGAAGGTTCCCTTCCTCCAGTTAAATGCTTTGACAAATGATTATAAAAGACTTATACACATGTATAGATCAACAGGGATGACAGCTGCGCTGTAGTATCACTGCTCTGTTATTTCTGGTTGGGAATACTGGCTATAAAGCAAAATTACAAAAAGGGTAGTGCCACTGCAAATTGGATTGCTTCTGCAGTTTTCATGATTGGTCAGGAAGCTGGTAATTGAAGGATCATTAAGAAGTGAGAACATGTCTTAAAATAACTTGTTCAGCAAAGAGTCCTTTTTATTGGATTTCTTTCTCTGAAGACCAGTTCCAATATTTCTCAGAGCTGCAATATGCTGCGATGTGCAAGTCCGTACTGCTCTGAATTTACCGAGTGAGCAAAACAGATTCTTGATAGATTGAATTTAATGAACTTGCATGGAAAGACCTAATCGCAGGACTAAAACAGAGCCCTCTGTGGCCAAAACCACCTCTGTACATCTGCTGAAGGGATGACAGCTTGGTGGAGACAGCACAGAAAATAGGATTCCCAGGGTTTCAGAGAAATGAAATGCGGCAAATAGCTGGCTTAGGGATTTAAAGGAAGGGCTTTAAGAGCTACCCTTCAAACTTAGTTGTAGATCCAAACAAAATCCCCTGAAAGACTGAAGCTGGAAATTTGCACCTGTTTTTGTTTAAAACCAGCTTTCCAGCTTCTCTCTCTTCTCTTGACATGAGCTTGAACACAAAATAAATTCTAGGTGTTGAGGCTTCACTATAGCTTTTTTTGGTTTTCTACCCTACCCTTCAGCAACTTCAGAGTCAGGAGACATCCATGACCTCCTCACTCCATTTGCCTCTCTGTATGAGGGTCAGAGAGGCAAAGCCTCAGCCAGGCCAATGTGGGGCTTTGTTAGGGGAGGGCAGCAGGGCACAGAGCAGCCAGAAAGTGACTTGCTGCCCTCCTCTTGCATAGGTGCTGTATCCTCCTTCAATGCCAATGCACCTGGAGACCTCTCTGTGTGTGGTGTAATGACCCTGACCACTCATGGTCTTTGGATAAACAGCATGGTGTTGTTGAGCTGTTACATTACAGCTGTAATGGGAATTCAGAAAGCCCTTGTACTGGGTGCAGGAAAGCACACAAAGAGGGAGGTCTGCTCTCTATAGACCTTCATATTAGCAACTTGAGCTCAGATCTTTCCTATACTCAGTGCAGGTAATTATGCCCTCCCACTGCTTTAAACAAAAATACATTCTTCTCTTTCAAACAGTCAGATTTTGAGAACTTTTTTTCTGCCCACCTTAGCTCATATCAATCAGGCTTTACGTAATGGTGGTATTTTAAGAAGTAACACCTACTCTGCAGAAGAGCAATTAGCAAAGGCCAACTTAAAAGGAAAAAAGGGAACATGAAGTGTTACGATCTGTCTAGGGACAATATTTTCACAAATAACAACCAGAAGGAAAAGCTGACCCAAAGGGAAATGATGGCACCGAAAAATCCTTAGTACGAAATGGGATTTAGTTTCTCAGAACAGTTCCTGGCCTTAATTCTATTTTCACTTTCAATGTGCTACAGAAGAGGGCAGTATAAACTCAGCCTTTTTACACGTAGTAACAAGAATGCTCCTGTGGTCACATCAACGGCATTGAACCTTAAATTAATGTTTCTGTTACTTGGGAATAATTCATTCAAGACCAAAGCCAGTCTGTTAAATCTCCAGTGGTTCACATTCTGGGGGATTTTCTAGCTTGGGTCTTTTAGAAACACATAACTGGGAGTCTTCCTCCAGTCTGCCTTTTCTGTATATACAATCTGTAAATCCGGCATATACTCTGTACGTGAAATATATAAATGATAAACACTAAACAAGCAAAAGCAGGGTCAGAGTTCAGCAATGAAAAGGTAGGTAATTGCAGCACAGTGCTTATACTTAGTCCCACGGAGATAGATAGGAAGGCTGTGTCACAGAAAGAGAATGGTTCTCCAGAGTTCTGCTTCTGCTGGTTTTGACTAAGTGGAACATCCAGCTGCAGGGGTGGATGGAGCAGCTGGAGGACTCCTGGCAAAAGAACCTTGGACACTTGTTTCTGATTGCAAAATATTTCTGTAAGTTACCACACTCACATAAACTTGAATGGACTGTATGAACAGAGAGGAATAGAGGTAGGTATTGATCTGGCATGTTGATTAAAAATATAAGGGTGTATAATCTTGTCTGCTCAGGTTGACCTCACCACCACAGCACCACAGAGCTGTAACACCTTCCAGCCATAATATGAGTTGTGGCTGCAGTGGCAGCATCAACGTGTCTCACCAGGGTCTGAGGAAACAAATGCAGGAAGGTTTACAGGCACAGATGATACTCTTAATCAACCTAACTGACACTATTAGAAAAAACAGGCTCTCAAGGGTCTGTCAGGTCTGTCAGACAAGCTCTCAATCATCTGTCAGGCCTTTGAGGAGTTAAGGTTTCACAACACTTTGCACTCCTTCCTTTCCACAGCCGTCTTTACCTTACATAATAGTTTGGCTTTCCTTATATAATAATAAGTTTCTAAAATCTCCTTTTATTGCTGATTTTTTAAATGGTTTGCATCTCTTAAAAGACAAATTTCCCTGTGAACTATGACAGGAAACATCAGACAGCTTGTGGAGGCTGTGTGTGCAAAAGGAAGAAAAAGTTTCCTCCAAAAGCTGGAAGGAAGGGGATGAAATTACTATTTATACTATCACAGGCTTAAAGTTATAATTTGACATTTAAAATGTACTCAGTGAGAAACTTGTATAAAATCAACTTTGAGAATCTAACAGGATACCACAGGGACTGTAGGTGGTTACAGTCTAATAGAGAATTTCATAGAAGCATTTAGCAGGGATGGTGCTCTAATAAAGGGAGTCTATAAAAAGAAGTTTCTGTGAAAAATCCATAGGATTTAACAGCAGAAGCAAGGAGAAAGGGGGAGAGGTAGGGGAACAGGGAGAGAGAAGATGTGACTTAAGTAACGTCTGCTGAAAATTGCATGTTTTACAATCTTGTGTAGGTGGACTCTAAACATTTTAATGATGCAGACGTCAGACTTGGATTTCAAGTGCCCTAAAGCATGAAATGTTGAGATGAAAGGCTGGAGTTTCTGCCCATCTGTGGCAGAATTGTACTGATATTTATAGGCTTGCTTTTCTCAAATATCTAAAATGCTTTCTTTGCTTCTCATAAACAGGCATGCCTATAACTGAATGTAACTGAGTCATCTGAATATACTGCAGTTTTCCTCAAATTACCAAGAGACCAAAATCCTACCTTTTCCTTATAAAAGAACTTAGGTAGGTAGATAGCCTCCAAGCATTGTCTTTTGAAAAATATTGCAGCTCCTGTATGAAAGGTGATTTTGTAATTCTTGAACTTATAGATTTTGTGCTGATCCTAGTGTTGAGTTTGAAATTTTCCCAGGCTCTGCCAAAATTCTCCTCCTCCACTTGCAGTCTCTGCTTGCTTTCCCCCGTGTTTTGACAGAAAGGATCATGACTGGATTTGCTGGGGAGATCCATGTACAGAGAAGGCAGTTTTTAACCCAACCACGCAGTTAACCTGAATGCATCTTAGAAAACATGCTAGTTAAATGCATTATGTACATTTACTTTGTCAGCCTTTTTTCATGGATGTCACTTGTGCAGTCACCACAAAAGCACTCTCTGGTTGATTTAGGTTTGCTGTAGTTTGAAATCCCTGTCAAATCTAAACAGTGTCTGAGAGTAAGGAAATGTGACCATCAGCCAAGCTCAGTGTAGAAAAAGCATCCTGACATTGCAGTAATTACAGTACAGAGGTAATTTTCTGGAATAGCTGAAACTGTGTATTAGCCCCATTTTCTTAGACAAATAGGTCATGCACTTATTCGGAAGGCAGATTTGTGCTATGCTTGTTACTTTTGTCATCTTTTCAGGGCGTCTAAGAGTTCAAGTTACATGTTTTCACAAAATTGAGACTAAAGTGTTTAGGCACTAGAAAGTGCTGATTAAAACCAAACAGGAAACACAGGAGCAAATCTCTTTTCTGCCTCTTTAATGCTGCTGTCTGTGCGCGATACAGACTGTCGCTAGGAGGCAGCTGTGCCACAGGCTACATGTCTCTTCACATTTCTCCATTGCTTTTTAGCACAACCCATATTTCCTAGGGTCTGAGAGCTGTGCCACCACCTTCGCCAGTTTCAGAGTGACCTAAGTGAGGTTAAACAGCTTCTGTCCCTTGTGCAATGTCTCACTCACATGTGCCAGCAGTGCTCTGGGGAACCTCACTGTGCCATGTGCAGTATCCACAGCACCACTAAAACTAAAACTGCTGAAACTAAAACTAAACCAGCTAAAACTGCGGCAAACTGCTTCTCTAACCTATTGCTACCAGTCTTTCCCTGCCTGTATTTCACAGGTCAGTGAAGCTCTTGGGCATGTTTTAGGCTTTCCCTGCACGACGCAGCATGAGGACCAAATTCCTCAGAGTCCTGCCAGATCCTGGCCACAATAACCTCAACTAGAGAAAAATCAGCCAACTTTTTCCTAGCTAAATGCTCACAGTGTGTGCCATTGATTTGAATGAATGTAAATATAAACAGCTTAAATTCTCCAGGAAGAACTTGGCAGGGATAACACAGCCCTTCAGGAAAATGAAGCAGACATCCAGATCTTAGCCAGTAGATTTCTCATAGAGGCTTAAAATTGTGATGTACTGGTCATAAAGGTGACATCCTTCTAGCAAGTAAATAGAAAAACATTAGACCATGACTCGGTTGACCATTCATCACTAACCATCAGATTCAGTTATAAATACCAACTGTCACAGCTCCCTTTCCTGCTACATTCTGCATCATGGTGGAGAGCATCAAGGATCAAAGTCTTGCTGGCTATACATGTCCAGACCTCTGTGTACTTAAAAGTCTCGATGGATAAGAGGAGGGGACTGGCTGGGAAGGGGCAATGATCTGGAAGAGGAAACATGAGCATGTTGCCTAAGTTTGCGCACACAGTGAGACGGAGTATCTGGGGGACAATAGGTGAGTTTATGGCACCAGGTGACACTACAAATACAAGTAAACACTACAAATAAAAGCAATGCAAACATGAGAAAATTTAGGTAATGTGAGCTTAGAATATGCACCCAACTGTGTTTCCTTAATGATACACTGAATCGTTAGCTCTGCTTCACTGACAACTGTCCTTCGGGTTGTAGAGGTGCAGGGTCCTGTTTCTTAACATTTCAGACGTGATAAAAATGAAAAAAGAGAGCGTAGGGTCGAGAGGATGATGGTCACTGCAGCAACGAACCGCTCAAACACGCACTTTTTTCTTGACATTCGGCGTCGCTCACTAGAGGGCACCAGGACTTCAGCTTAGTGCCAGACAGAGTTCCTGGGGGGAAAAAAATCCCCCTGTTCACAGCGAGGGATTAGTATATAAGAAAATAAAAGTTGTAAATAATAACAGTAAGCAGAGTTGCTCTGGTGAAAAGAGAAATGTTCAGGTCAAAGATTAGGTTTCCAAGGAAAACCGGGCATCTTCCAAGCTGCAACTGCAAACGCTCACCGCTGGCAAAATAAATTGAAGCATATAAAATAAACAAAGTCAAGAAAAAAATTTTTACAAAGGTAACAATATCTAATTATAATTCAGTATAAACATCCAGGTGCAGCAGAAAATGTGAAGTTGGTACTGAGAAATTAGTTAACAAAATATTGCTCTTCAGGGAACTTTAGAAGTGAATGTAAGCAGCTCAGATCCTCATCCTGAGCCTAGCTGGATACTGCATGTGTGTGTTCCTCAAATTTGTGAAGCTTGAATCCCTTAATGTCTAGAAAAAGTCTACTTCCACAGTTTTCATCAGTGGCAGGCAGGTCCAGCCTACACCCTCATCCCCATGGCTGTGGTGTTGCACACTGTGGTATGACTGGCAGCTGCTCTTTGGCTCACACAGGTACACAGGTACCTGGTTTGCTATTTAGCACTGTGGGTTGTGGCTGCCATCAGGATGCCCCCCTTCCCAGGATGCTGCAGTGCCAGCCTGGTCCGGTCAATCCAGGACTCATTTCTGGTCCAGCCTCCTGGCACTCTTCTTGACTCTAAGCCCTAAAAAGTCAGCACTACCCTAAAACACCGCTCAAAGCAAAGTGCCTAAGTACAGACTTTCCTGAAGCCAGCAAGATAACAAGGCCATTTAATCATCCGAAACTATGTGGCCTCAGATTTGTCCCTCAAGGACATAAACATCTCTTTTTAACCAGACTTGGCAGCAACAGTCTTTCTCCTAGAGTTCAGCTTTCTAAAACATTCATAGAAAAGCTGATCCTTGCATGATTTGACTGAAGAGACTGGTGCCTGTGAGGGTCCAAACAGTCTGGTGGTTAAAACACCGGCTGGCACATGAGGAAATGAACATCACGCTGGGGCAGAACCCAAACCTGTGTCTGGGGCAGCATATATGAGTACCCTTTACATGGCCATGTCCTCCTTTTTGTCTGAAATGTATGTTTGGGAGAGAGGAATCTGTCTGTGCCAGCATATCTTGACAATAAAAGGATTGAAAAATAGGAGAAAAAAAGACAGAAAATACAGAAAAAAGTACAACTGAGGGGACACCTGAAAACAGCCTTTCAGCATGTAAAATGACACAGGGCTGTGCTTGTTCTGCAAGTCTTAGCAAGACTGAGGTCCGAGATTTGCCTGGAAGAGAGCTGTATTTTCAGACCCAGGTGGATTTGAACAAAAGCCAGACTTCTCCAATGGACACTCAAGCATAAAAAACCCCAAACCAACTAGATGCTTATGAGGTTAGTTGGCATTTTATGAGTACTGGTGATTTACCATAAGCTTCTAGACAAGCATCCTGATGCTTAAGTTTCTGCAGGTTTAATAAGCCTGGAGGACTTGTCTCCAAAGTTTTAGTAAGCTTGGAGGACTTGTCTCCAAAGCATCAGTACTAAGAGGGGAAGGGGCAGTACAGTATCCCAGAGGATCCCTTGGATCCAGCTTCTCATGGAGCTCATATAAATCTCCTCAAACCTAACCTCCACCAAATGCTGCCGAGGCTTCAACTTGCTCATTGGGTCTGGTACTGGAGGCTGTGATCCAGAGAGGAGACAGGTAAGACAGTCTGGGAGCAGAGCTGAGCAAAAGAATGACAAAAGGGCGGGAAATACAGCCTGTGAGGAGCAACCTCAGTGCTGGTAATTGAACACCGAATGCTGAGGCATACTGAAAACAGACCCAGAAACTCTGTGAAATGTGTAGAAAATACCCATTTCAGAGGGATGCTGTAGAAGAGGCCCCTTTCCAGGGTAATATTATATAATTCTGTGAAATCTCAGGTTTAGAAATCAGTCTAGAATAACAGGGTCAGTGAAGAAAAAAGTCTAATATTTCTATCTGTTTTTACAGTCAAGGAAATTGGAAACAATTCCTAATCTCTTGACTCTAAGGTATGGCAGTTTTCAGATGGACAATTCTCATAAAACCCCCCTAAAACAAAAAAAAAAGCATGTTGTGTTTTAGTCAGGATGCCAGTAAATACATTTGAGTTGCCACTCTCAAGTTTCTCAATGTACAGGATGCAATTTCCTCTTCTCCTCTCCAACACCATCCCTGTGTCACCCGACTACGCCCCTGATCTGTTTGCACAGTGCAAACCCAGGCTCTGACAGCAGGACACCTCAACAAGTGATGTGAGCAAATATGTCAAAGCAAGACCTAAGGCCCAGGGTAAGTGTAATCATCAGCCTGATCTTTAGCTTCCCTTGTTACCCTTAAAAGGCTTTAGCAAAACTAACCTGAGCATCAACATGCACAGGCTGGCCCACAGGTTATCAGAATCCTTTCTGTTTGTAGTAGTCCTATCTCAGTCACACTGGGATGTTAGAAAGGAGGAATTCAGTCAGTAAACTGAAAGATATCTCACCAAAAGTCAAGAAAAGTTAATATTCCATACTCCAGTGCAACAAGCAAGCCTAGACCATGAAGGGGACAACTGCTCTACTTCTGCCTCAGTGGTCCAGAGAACACTTGAGGAGCAATGCCTAGAAGGAAGAAAAACATCAACAAAGCCAAGGAAAATGGGCACACTGTGGGTACACAATGAAAAAGCAACAAGTCACTCCCTTTCTCTGTGTGCCTGTTTGTTTCTGTTGTGCAGTTAATTTTCCATGCTGACCTTCTAAGGACAGACACATTGGGGAATTTCAGATGGTGCTGTAATGTCTTGGCCATTGAAAACTCTTCCTTATTTTGTCTGAAATGTTCTGTGGGTGCTTTCTTTAGCAGCTTAACTGGCTCTATTACAGATTGTTATTGAGCCTGCTTGCAGGAACACCAGGTAATTTTGGGGGAGAGAATTATTTTTATTCTTTTTTATAATCACTAATTCGATAACAGTAACTTATTTGTTGTGAGTTGTTATATTCCTAGTGATCCCCATTCTCTTATTTTCTTGCTCCCACTGTTGATACTGTCATGTGAGCACTATATAGCTGTGGAGGGAGAGCATGGGCTGAAAAATATGTGAGGTGAGACTTTTTTCATTCCTACATCCATGGCCAGCTGCTGAAAAAAAGGAAAATAAGTTTCCAGCATTCTCCAAAGGGTCCTTGTGATGCTGGTGAGAAACTGCATGTGAACTCAGCTCAAAGGGCTAACAACTACTGGAGTACCAGAGGGAGGAAAGTTCCCAGTCCTGCCCTCCTCCCTTGCTCTGAAATGCTTTGTAGTACTGCTGTCCTTCCTGTGGCTTCCTTCCCCGAACTCTAAGTTGCCATGACTAGCCTCGGCACTTGACACTTGACGTTAAGCCTGTGCTTGAGCATGAAGCAGTAACCTCCAATGCTCATCTCTCAGCTTTGTGTGCAGATCAAAATGGCAATTTTGCATGCAGGCAGAGGAGACTGAGAGGCACCCTAAGGACACTCTAATCCATGAGAACCAATGTGTGTTAGCAATGATTACCACCTCTTCAGATTCTTCCTTTCCAGTTAAATGAACATGCTGCTCCAACACCTAGCTGTGGTTTAGCCACTTACAGAGGAAATTCTGTGTTTTGTGTCAAGTTGGAGCTCATTAGCACTCTTGACACATCTCTTGTTCTCTGCCATGTTTGTCAACCCTTTGTCCATGAGGCTTTGCCCTCCAAGGAGCTCTGAACCCTGCTGTGCTGGAGTTGCTTGCTGCTGTCTGCCCTCTGAGCCTCTGTGTTATACACTTCATATGGTAGTTAATGCAACCTCAACACCTCCAGTGTTCAGAACTGTTGGGACTGCTTTACTAGTTGCACCACATTTTGGTCTTAAAAGTGGCCATTTAAGACAGGCCCATCCTTCTTGAAAAGCAGCCAGAGTCCATACTGTTCTCCCCTGCCAGCATTCCCCAAATCTGCTGCTTATTCTTCCACCCAGACCTCATTTTTATTTCTCTTCCGTTTTAAAACTTCATGAAACTTAAAAATAGCTCCCTGCAAGTTCAGAGAAAAAGCCCATTAAAAAAAAGAAAAAAGCAACAACAAATCAGATAAGATGAAAACAGAAAGGGAAAGGGGGGAGGGCATGCCACAAATTATATCACTGTCAACATGGAAATGCTTAAAGAATGCATATTGAGAAACAACAGGAATTAAGAGGCCACAGCTGTGTGATGAGAAGTGATAAGAAACTGCCATCCTTTAATAAGGCATCCTAGGAGACATGCTTCAAATGCCCCTTTTCCCCAGGCCCCCCTAATCTCCAAACAAACAGTACCTGCAAAAAAAAAAAAAAAGAGAGAATCATAATAAAAAATAAACCCTGGCTTCATTTACTCTTGTTGTTCTGGATTCAACCAGAGTGGAGCTGAATCAATGAGCAAATAAAATGCATATGGTCAAAGCTTCTGAGACCATCAAGGGGAAAAGGAGGAAGAAAAGAAAAAGGGTGAGGGTGGTGGTGGTAAGTAACAGTATAAACTCTGCCATTGTTACTGATCTGTCAACAAACATACTTTAGGGATTTTCTTGTTAAGCCACAGGGATATATAGTGGCGGCAGAGGATTTCAACTTTTCACGTTTATTTAAAGCTGTCCACAGACTTTGACTGAAAATGCACACAAAATACTCTGCATGGGCTTCTTTCATGTTGTAGGAGTCTTAGGCAAATGCCTGTTTTAGCAGCCATTTGTTTGCTTGATTTTTTTCCTTAGGTTTTTTTTTTCCCTTTTGGCTGCTGTGCAAACTTTTCACATAAAAGACAGAGAAAAGCACTTTCACTCCTGCTGGGTTTTAAAAATACTGTCTTTTTGGCTATTTATTTATTTTAGGCATTGTGCTGAGGACCCAAACACTTTGCAGAGCACTCTAAGTGCAAATATATCTCAACTCTACAGCATGTTCTTTCAATTACACCTTGGTCTGATCTCTTCTGAATTTTCTCTAATGTTGCCAGCTTTAACCATGAGTTGGGAAATAGTTCATGGCCTAATTAAAAGCCCAGCTTCTGGGCTCTTGGGACTCTGTGCTATTTACTTTCCCTTTAGAGAAAGGTTGCCTGCACAGCTATAGGGAAAAGCTCAAAAGTGCCACCTGAATGCACTCAAGAGGCTGGAAAGCCAGAACTGAAGTATAAAGTACCTCAAATTCTTTATAATATTTAAAATAACAGCAATGTCACTGAAGATTTGTGAAATGCGAGGGCTGGCAAGAATGAGATTGCATAACACCCTAGAGGTTTAATGTGTTGATTGAAATCAAACAATTAACAATAAGAAACGATAATAAAAATTAAAAGCAATAGAAAAGAAATATTTGGCAAGGGACAGAAACTGTAAACATGCTAATACTCTCTTAATTCTGCATTTTTACTTTAAAATTGTGTGAGTTGCTCTAAATATGGTAAGAAAAGAACACCAGAGATTTGAAAGAGTGAAACTTTTGAATTAGATAAGTATCTTATAAACACAGGTTGATTTTCAGAGGCAACCAGTCCTGTCCATACAGCAACAAAGTGCATTATGCTGGAAAACTGAACCTTGTAGTTAGGTGTGTTGGTACAGGCTCTGGTACCAGTGTTAGGCACTTAGTATAAACAAACAAACAAACAAACAAACAAACAAAAGTCTTTTGGTGGAAGTTAACTTCCTGACCCAGTCACATAAGCTGTGCTGAGATTATGAAAGCAAATATTTATCATTTGATAAAGGGTTATGATCTGCTGACCTTGGAATGAGTCTTGATTGCCAGTAAAGCAGAGTTTTTAGAAGCTGTTGTTACAAGCAGGGAGCCAAACTGGTCAAAAGTTTCCTGTGTAATTTATGTCAGGTTGCTCTGAAGCTGTTGGATTGTTCTAATTTTTTAACTTTACTTTCATGTTCTCCAGAGAGCCATGTTCTGATGGTTGGTAGGAACTACAGATCATCTGGCAAGATCTACTCATTAGCTACGGCATCAGATGTCCCCACACTGAACACCTGGGATCATGATGGGTAAGTGTGGCAAAAAGCATGCCCTGTAGTTTACTCACCTTGTGTACAGGACAAAGGGGATAAAGAGTGCAAAGGATCAGACCTGTGTATGAATAGAGAACCAGATAGGCAACCATGATGTTACTTGTTTGATCCTAGTCTGCATCCACTACTATGTCCCTGAATTTTGGAATTTATATTTATTATAAAAACACTGGCTGCACCTACTGTAGTCACCGTTTGCAATTGCCTGTACAGGGTCAAGCCATTTTTAAAACTCTGGCTGTAGAATACTAGGACAGTGCATTATCATGCACTTTACAAAATGCTTTTCTTTCAGTCATAAGAATAACATTTACTGCCTCCATTCCCTTTCTGCTCCTTTTCCATGGGTGCTTGAGAAAGGCTTGTAGGAGCTTTCCTGATAACCTGGTCTCTACTCATTCATGCTCTGTACAGGTTCTGTCTTACACCCTATTGCTCATTTTCTCCCTTTCTTGCCAGCCTTATCATCTTTGTCTCCTGCCTGATGAAAATATTTCTCCCTATAGAGAGGTTTAATTTAAGTCATAAGTTAGGAAGACCCAATTTTCCCAGGTACTCCTCAAAAAAGTGGTTTCTAGTCCTTTGTTCTTTTTCATTATTTTTTCATTTACTCATTCCTAGTCTTCAGCTGTATTTCTCCCTTAAGATGCAAATTCCTAGTTTAGATCTGTGCTCTTAAACCAACTCTCCTATTCTGACACTGTAGTTTTTCCCCTGATAGGATCCAGTTATTTTAGAAGCCACCCTGTGTGAGTAATTTAGGTTATTCCTTTGGTTGAGCATGGCTTTGGATCTTTTTTTCTCAGTATTTCACATTCAAAGTCTGAGCCAGACAACCAACTTCTCATTTGGTTTAAAAAAATACCAAAACAGTGGGGGAAAGTTTGCCCTTAGGGTGGGAGTGTGCTATGTTTTAGAATGTGTGTATTCATTTACCTGTGTGACCTAAAAGACATACAAAAGCAATCAAATGAAAAAAAAACCCTGAGAACCAAGTCTCAAATAAAGACAGCTATTTTGCTGCTTTCTAGAGGTCATTCTCCTCATTACTCAGGTGTACAGCACAGAGACGTTTCTCAACCTCAGAAGTCTCATATATTCATTCTAGGAATGCAGTCATCATCTTCCTGGGTACACACTTCCAGTTTTCCAGGAAGAAAACCAATAGGAAATGGAGCAATTGATCATATCTGATAAACAGGAGAGCTGCTGTAATGAACAATGCTGAGGCGTCAAAACTCTTCAGTGCCTGCCAAAAGATGGCCAGTGGGTTAGCAGAAATGGGGTTCTACCAGCAATGAGATGAGCATTTGTCCTTCATAGAACAAAGCTTGCTTATGACTAATCTTAGACATGTAAGTGAACTCAGAAAAGTCAGTGTTTTTTTTCTTTTTTTTAACTGTTTTCTTTGTCCACCTCTTTATTTTTGACTTTACATACCCTGGAGGGTATGGTGTGCTTTGTCCAAATAGCATCTAACACTTTAACCACAACTAGCTGTTAAACAATAAAAATAAGCTCACATCCTTATGCTTGCTCATGATAGATATATGCATGCCAAGTTATTTTTAAAGCGACTAATACTTTGCAGAATCTTTGGTTTCTAGTTTTTTTTAATCAGAGCCACGTCTTTCTAATACCCTTCCCAAACATTGTGGTGTCCATCCCTAGATCTCCTAGAAGATCCCACCTCCCAGCACTTGGGGGTTATCATAATCCACTGGTGTCCAGATCTATGGCACCTTCTTTTCAATATATATGGACTGCTGGTGAGGCTCCTTAGAAGTTATAGTGCCATGAGTTACTAGAATTTGGATATAGAGAGGGGAAAGAATCGATAAATTTTTCTGGACATGAGACCAGTACAGAAGGTCTTGGAGAGGGTGGATGGAAGATGTGCAAAGAGTGCAGCAGAGGCCAAGGGCTTTCTCTGCTGAGAGAATACTGCCCGCATGAAAGGATTTTGCCAAACTGGTATCTGAACTGGTGGTGCCTCAGACAGTTGCCTTCCTCTGCCCACATCTCTCTTGTGGCAGGAGCAATTAGTAGGCTTGCAAAGATGACAAGGCCCAGCTGCAGCTCTGCAAACACACTCATGTGCAAGTACTCTGTCTAAACAACATTTCTGCACTGGACTCAAAGTTTTAATTCACATCAAGATTCAATAGGTGGATAAAATGAGAAAGAGAGAGTGCTCAAAAGAACGATAGGAGCAGATGTGGAAGATGCCTATCAAAGGCAAGCATTTCATCCTTCAGCATCTGTTGCATATGTTAATTATATGTTCCCTTGACTCCTTTTCTTGAGTTTTATTTATTAGAAAACAACACTCTAGTCCAGGCTGCCTGGTTGACTCCTCATGGTTTGGTCCTGGTCAGGGAGGAGATTTTGCCTACCCAAGCAAAGTATTTTCCTTGTTCTGAGGCCAGGAGATCTCCTGTGACTCAGAAAAATTAACCAAACAGGAGCAGACTTCTTAGTTTAGGATACAAAATGTTTCAAGCAATTTACCCACTCCAGGGCGAGCCATATCCTGGGAAGGGGGTAAATTCTTCCCCTTGACTATGATCACAGGGAAGAAGGAGGTGAGCTAGAGGGAAAGTGCACCTAGGCTTTTTATCAGATGCTGCAGGTGCTGGTTTCATGCCCCTTCACCCAGGGGATACTGCTGAAGTCTGTACACCCACAGCCTAGGCTCCTGCCAGCAAAACACCAATGCCAAGCAATCCCTTGAAGGATTTCAGCCATATTCGCATGTTTTATTATCTCTTGAAGGACTTCAGCTGTGTTTCAGCCATCTTCCTCTTCCAACACCTGCTGTTGTACACCCTCCCCCTCATAAGCATGTCACATCTTGATTGCAAAGTCCTCCAAGAGGGACTCCTCCATACGGATCAAGTTAAATCTGAATTTAGGGCATAGCATGCTGTAGGTTGTCACAGGTCCCACCAAGTCCTCTGGGCTTCTGTCCTGTATTTACCCACCTGCCATCTGGTGCGATGGCTAGTTGAACACTTATGTCTGGAGAAGGATATTTTTCAACTTCCAGACTGCATTGTGACCTCTGCAAGTCTAACTACCTACAATGTTTCCAACATGCCCACAACACTGGTGGCCACACCAAAACCCCTGAAACCTGTTACGCTCATTACGTCAGGAGCGCAGTTGCTCGCATAGGCAGGTCCTCAGCCTTCAAGGTGTGAGCAGTACTAATTTATTTTAAACACAGATTTTCTGGATGACTGGCAAGTTGCACAAACAACTGTCTTTCAAAAAGCAATGTTCTTAGCTCAGAGAGGGCTAGCGGATAGGTTTTTAGTTTCCAGTCTTCAACACAATAGAAAGCAAGAGATCTGCTGAAAACCTCCCCCATTTTATCTGGGCAAGTCTCAGCCAAGCAGATTTGATTGCTGTAGCCTTGTGTGCTGTGCAATTTATTAACCCTGGTATTGTTAAACCCTAACCAGGCACTAGAAATAGTACCTGAGCACCTCTAATCCAGTCATACTTTGCAGAAACACAGTCCTGTTGCACGGACCTGCCTCGACACCAGCCAGTACTCATGCAATTTAAAGGATCAGGGAATTAGCAGAGAATAGACCCTAAATTTATGGCTGCTTCCCAGAACTTTCCTAGTTAGCTGGCAGGGGCCGTGATTGCCCTGCACTGCTGTTCTATCCCTCTCTCTGGGTTGAGTACACCCATTGTGTGGCTCGTGCCTCTCCCCGTTTCAAGGGGATAGCTGGGCTGCTGTGGGAAGTGCCCAGGCAACGCCCCAGGACCCTGACAGGCCCTCCTGATTTCCCCCTGGCTCTTTTGTTGGGTCTGCATGGCGGCAGGCGGCCGCGCGTGCTGCGTGACTTTCTACATGCCGGGGGATACTTCAGATGACATGATGGACATCACTCCTTTGAACCCAGCCCAAGCCCGTGCCAGAAAGGCCCATGATAGATTCCTTGTGCCATCCTGCAAAACAGGCTGAAATATAGCACCTTTTAACCACAGCCCAGGGTAAACAATACAGCCTGTACTGCGGCTCATAAACAGTCCTCATTATTACAAAGGGCATTTCAAACGCGGTGTGCTACGGCTTGACCTTAAAAGCTATAGACAATCTAGCAGAGCACAGACGGTTTCATAAAGTACAATCACTTCCTGCAATTCTTGGGGCAGTGCAGCCGGAGCCGTGCAAATCCTGTTTTCCCTGCATTGTTTCCTGCATGTGAATATCATCAGTCTAGTGGCGCTCGTAACCATGGCACTCATTAAACAGGAGCAGGGAGACTTCTGATAAAGCCATCCAGGACTCCAAGGGTTTGCACAGGGCCAACAACCTTGTCTGGACATGATAGAGTTGCCAGCCATCACTTCAAAAGATCAAACTTTGAGAATAGCTACTGGGTAAAACGGCTGTTGGACTCAGATTTAGGCCAGTAAAGATGGTGGGAGCACAGTGAGCCCCTCACCTTCCAGTGGGAGCACTGTTTGTCTTTGGGGAAAGTCTTTGCCCCTGCCTGAGAGTTCACACACTTGCAAGAACGTGAAGCTCACAGTAGCATATGTGCAATGCAAGAGCAGATCCACGGGGGGTGCAGAGGTTGGGGAGGATCACACCTCTCTCCACCTTAGTTGCTTCTCCATCTCCTTGCGTATAGGAAAAGACATTGGACAGAAGTACTACTGCAGACAATGTTACTTGGCAGTATAATCAGTTCATGCTCTGGATAAGATTATTCATGACTATCTGGTTTATTTAATGTCTCTGCAGGGACATCATATTTCCAGACACAAAGACAGTACCTGCCTGGCGTATTCCAGACTGCCAAACCTTCCAGGAATTATATTTTTACAGAGATATCCATGTAAGTGAGTGCACACACACATTTAATGAATGCAAAACTATAACAGGCTGACCATCGGACATTTGGCCATCATCAGATGCCTGAATGCTTTGCAGTCTTTACCAGATTTGAGAACTAAAGCATCAGCAATACCTTATTTCATACTGAAAGGTACCTGATCCACAAGATGTTGGAGGTGTAATTGCTCCACAGAAGGTTCAATATACAGACTCTTGCAACCCATGATGAAACCAATAGCACCGAGCCCAACCTTGGCATACAAAGCACCACCTGCAGAGACAGAACCAGGCAGAAGTGCTGCAAATCTCAAGGCAAGTAAAGGCTTGATGATGGGGAAATTTCAGACAAGTAATTAATTGAAGAGGTCTGGACATAGTTCATCATGTTCTTCAAATACTATAGAAAAAAAGTGTGCTTTCAAGAAGGAAGGGTGCTTGTCTGGGGTAGGAGTGCATACTTTAGTCCTGGTGCCACTGAGCAGGCTGGAAATGAATGCAAGCTACAAAATGTAAGGCAAGGGGGATGATAATGGCCACATGCTTGAAAAGAGTAAAACCCACAAAACAAACACCAACTTCTGGAAATCAGACTTCAACAGCATTGTAGAAATGGTAAGTCAGGTCTCACAGGAATAAATTCTGGGGGAAAGAAGTGTGGAATGGTTAGTTTGCAAGCTTATATTTGGATAGCCAGAAAGCATTCTGAGTTGCAGAGGAGAAAAGCAAGTATAGCCGAAGAGCAACGGGATAGCACTAGAACCTTGTGGACATTACTGTGTCAATGAAATGAATGTACAAGTGAAAGCACAGATTTGTATTGATGAATGAACACAGCGGAATAGCACAAGCATGTAAGTACAAAATCAGTAGCAACTAGCAAGGGATACAAAAGGCTTCCCAGATGTCCAGAAGCAACTGGACAACTCAGCAAAATGTAACTTATTTGATAGCGTGGAGAAATAATGGCTGAAAGAGAGACGGCTTTTCAAGTCTTTGTAAAAAATTGACTGTGAAATTGATTTAGCAGATGATAAATATAAAGGCCAAAGACAGAAAAAGAATTGCTCAAACAGCTTTTTGGTAAGATAAATGTTTTCAAGTCCATGCGGCCTGATGAAACCCACACTAGCATAATTAAGGAACTAATTGGAACAGACCAAGCTATTAGCAATTATCTACAATAATTCAAGGATGTCCCAGAGGGCTGGAAGATGGCAGAGAGAGGACCTATCTCTATGCAAAGGAAAAAGGAGGAGCCAGGGAATTCAAAATTAATCTAACTTTGATAAATGGAAAGATAATAGAATGAATAGTTAAATAACCAAGTTATAACCCCAAGAGAACAATATGTTGACAAATATCAGCCAGTGCAAAGCTTTTGATTTAAAAAAAAATTAACAATATGGCATGTCAGAACAATTTACTTGGTAAGTAGCCAGTAATTAAGAAAGGGGCAGGATGCCATTTTCCTGCACCATATTCTGAGAAGTAAAATAGGAAAATATGATCTCGATGAAATCACATTCACTTGAACATGCTACTGAGAAAAAAACTGCACCTGGAGTCCAGTTATGAGTCATTCACTGTCAGGGCAGGATGACATTTAAGGAAGTCCTTCATGCATTTATCCTAGTCTCTGCTCTATTCATCCCTGCTCTATTCACCTTATTCATTAGAGGCTGAGACTGACAGTGAGCTCAGCACTTACAACACTAACTATAAGCTAGAAGATGATCCAAAGTGGGGAGGGGTTTCAAATCTGTGGCTTAAAATGCAGCAAAGATGATATATTTTTGAATGCCAAACTGAAGAAGGCTGAAATAAGCGGTGAAGTGACAGCACATAAAGTGATCTTGAGGATACAGAGGGCCAGAGTTCAATGTGCATATAGAAAAGAGGATGATTTTTCTTTTAAAATGTATCAGTAGGAGGGCTGGATGTGAAACATGAGGCAATCGGCTTGCTCTGTGTGACACTGATGGTGCATCAGCTGGATTCCCTGCTTGAAATGACATCAATGCCCTAGTGAGTTCTAAAGGGAGCAATGGAGATGACACATGATGTGAAAAGCACATTATCCAAGCACAGGTTGGAGAAACTGTCTTTGTTCAGTACAGAAAGAGGGTCGAGGGAGAACAAGAGAGATGCTATCAGTCCTGCAGCATGCAAGAAGGGTGTTACAGGAAGAAGAGAGCCTAGTTGTTCTCTGTGTTAAGGAGAGTTTTGTTTATTTTGCACGAAGATGTTTTGAGCAGCCTGGGGGAGGAAAAAAAAGGAAGAAAAACAAAACCCAAACCCCAGAAGTTTCTCATTTGAAGGATAGCTGGAACAAGCTACCAGAGGAGGTTGTACAAACCCTGTCATCGGAGGACTGTTACTGAAACAGCTGTCAGGGCTGCTGTAGGTCATCTCTTGAGGTTCCTTCCAGCTCTGCTTTTGTATGATCTTGCAGAGTAATTAAGCCTCTGTTTAACATTATGCACATAAGCAACTTGCAAAATAGGCAGTGTTCCAACTTGAGCACATGCTTAATTGCTTTGCTGGTCTGAGGCCCAGAGTATTTCTGGTAGGTGTTAATTTATTCTAAAAATTCTTGCTAGCAACTATTCCCCTATGCACATTGACACCTGCGATAAAATAAAAGCAGTATTCTTCTGTTTCCAAGCTCCTGCATTCCTTCGAAACCATCCTGCCTTCCTCTGATAATACTAAGGAAATAAAAGAGTCTCTGTTTAAACCTTCTTTACTGAACCAAATTATTTCCTCATGCACTGTAGCTACAAGAGAAACATGAAGTCACTGAAACAATGAGATTAATTATATCAATAAAATATTAGGGATGCAAAATATACATATGAATGTATTTACAATTAATTAAAGAGCATATACAGTACTTCCAGACGTCACACACACTAATACGCTCCCCTAAGCCTTGAATGTCTGGAAAATCTTGTCTTACAGCAGCAGGACCATTACACTTAGTTCCTAGTGTATCTCTGGGTTTAACCTCACTGTGCCTTGTGTCTGAGACAGCTGGTGCATGGTAGCCTCCACCACCACAAACAGCGAAACAGTTCATAACAGACAATTAAATGATCTTTGATGAGCTGAGACTTATTGCGACTTGATTGACTTTCCAAAAGCTGGATAACCTCTTTCCCCACATGTGGGACCAAACTCCATCAGCACAGCTGGTGACTGCATGGGGAGGTTGGGGATGCTGAGTACAGCTCAAGTATCAACAAACCCTCATCTTTCTGTTGCTGGGGTGGTTTCTGTGTGTGTGTGCGTGTAATGCAGTGCTATCCAGAAGTATCAGTCATGATTCAAGTCTTCCCACTCTGTTCTAGGTGTGCAAACATACAACAAAGGAAGGAACTTTGCCTAAAGCTTTCCAAACTCAGTACAAGACGAAATACCAGAGTCGGATGAAAGGAAAGCAGGGAGGAACAAAAGGAAACTGAATCTGGTTGTGCTATTATCTAAAGCAGAAATGCTGCTGCTTATAGAGGTGAATTTTAGTTCTCAAGAGACTGCTTGTGGAATGGGATGACAAATGGTCATCTTTGTCTTAAGATTTTGACTGGAAGGGGAATTACCAAGGGAAGCTCCTGTGCCCAGAAAATCAAGCAATTGAGTGCTTATGTTGCTAGTAAGAAACCTTGCTTCAACCCCTCACTGCAAAGCTGGTAGTGAAAGGACTTGAATCTGGTGCTGCAACAGAACACAAGATTCAGCTGTGTCTGTCTGAGCTTGGACATCTCAGAAAAACCCAAGAAAGAAAGCACAGGTGGTGGATAGGGTTAGGTTTTCAACTTAGACACACTCATTGCTGCTAAGTTTCTTCCAGACCCAGACCTACCAGAAGCTTCTGCCCTGCATTATTTTGCCTGCAGATGACAGATGCCACCAGCCCCTTGCTGGGCTAAGTCCTCTCCTGGGTTCTCACTCTTTCACCGGAAAACTGGTGAAAGGGAAGAGAGAGGTTTCTGGTGAAGAGGGTTCCCTTTCCAATGGCAAGCTGGCTCCTGTGAAAGATCTGATGGCCATGAGTGGGGTACTCTTTGCTTTCCTTCCTTGACAGAACCAAAAATTTCCCGTTTTCTTGAGAACATTTTAAAAGCAACACTTTTAAAAGAACACTTTTCACTGAGAAAGTGAACTCAAACATACTGGGCTTGAGTTCACTTTCTAAGAAACTTCAAACCATGTTTAAAAGATGCTTGGGTTTTTCTAGCTTCCTGGTGATATGCTGAGATACAAGATTTTTTTTAGAAGTTATCCTTTCAATATGAACTTTCAGATATGCAGCTTCACTAATGAGATTTCTTTTTGTAAAGCTGCAGTGTTTTAATTGTGATAAAGTGAAAGTCTCCCCATTAATTTTAAAACTGCAGAGCATATGAATTACATTTTGTTAAAATACACCTTTCTGTCAAGCCATTCATTTTTTATTTCAAATATACTGATGTTTCCCAGATTTTCTACTGACACATAAATTGGTATTTTCCCAGCAGTTCCCATCTGAACAAAATTTCTCATGCACCATTCAGTCAGGCAGTTTCAGTTTGTAAGGCCTAATCCTTTAATTGTTTCACTGATGAAAATTCCAATCACACGTGATTAAATCTCTGGCACATATTAGTTATTATTTCCTTATCAGTATATTTACTATTTATTCTAGAGTAAATGCACTCCCAGAGCACCCAGATTACAATACATGAACTCGTTGAAGGCTGTCTTGTAGACCACTTGCTAACTTTGTCTCTCAGAAGTCCCACCAAAACATTGGGAAAACCTTAAAATTATCACCCCAATGAACTTGTCCATACTACGGGGGCTGGAAAATCCCCAGGATTCCAATTGTAGTCTCTTGGCTGATTTCAGTCATGTCCGTGAGAGGCATTTGCCAGTCCCATCAGTGGAGACCAGTTGCATGCCATGGCTCTGCTGGGGGGTCTCAGCACTCATCCTGCCCTGACTTATGCAGCTTGGACCACAGACACAAGTGGACCAAAGATGGATATGGATATATGAAAACACCATGAGTCCACTTCTTTTTGCTAAAAGATCGAGAGGGCAGGAGGTGTTAAGGCTGAGATAGCTGGTCTGGTCTCATAAACCGAACCTCTTGCACAGGGCATTGAAGAGGACTGCTGGCAACACCTGGGACTTTCTCCCAAAGGGAGCCCTTCTGTGCTTGCCTATGGAGGCAGGGCCTGCTCTTCTGCTTCTAGTCACTGCTTCCCTCCTAGCTGGCCCATCCAATTGAACATGACGCCATCTTTATCACACTGCTTTTCCCTTTTCTCAGTATACCATCTTTCTGTCCCATCTTTCCTATTTTTGGCTGAGAACATCAGTTTTCCAGAAAAGGTAAGGGCACTTGCTTGGAGCTGATTACTAGTCCACTGCAGGATTAGCAGAAATTTAACATTCACAGGCACGACGGCTCACAGGGAAGCTGAACACCAAAATATCCTTACTATACTTTTAAAATTCTGATTATTTTTCCCCCATTGGAAAAACATCAACAAATCCAAGAGCACCACATCTACTGTGATTCTTCGCATGGTGGAGAACAGGCAAAAAGAATGTTATAACTGGAGATGGCAGGGGAGATTAAGAAAACAAGAGGGTGTTTTCTTGGAAAAGGCAGTAGATTAAAATTGAAGCTTTCCTTAGGGACCTATTGTTTTTTGCTTGCTTTTGATGAAGAATACAGAAAATATTTTTTTTCTTGGGTGCAGAAAAGGACCTCTTGCCAACGGAGGCACACCCCAGGATGGTGAGTGGGCTGGTAGAAGGAGAGCTCTTCCTCTTCCATATTACAGACCACTTCTCAAGTGAAGTCTAAGCTGTTGGCTATTGTGCAGTGTGTGCTATTTCCCCCCCCCCCCATCTTTTCCCATACTATTATTTTTATTTTAGTTTTGGCAAAAGCAATTGAGAGAATCTTGGTTTTATTGCACTTTGACACAAGTGTCAACACCTTGAAATATTTTGCAAAATGGAATTCTTGCTGCCTGCCTAGCCCTGTAATCAACGCTCCAAGGTTTCCTCAGACACCTATTTTACCAGAAAGTCTGGAAATCCTTAGGCTAAATAATGAGCTAAGATACACATGATTGGAGAGGAAAGTTGGCACATAGCACCTTAAAACCCAGTTTTATGGGGAAGCAACATATCAGGTGGGGAAGCTGTGAATCCCTGGTGAATCTTTGGTCCTAGAGGCCTTGTCCTGGTTGACTCCTCTTGAATTACATCCAGTAACTGTTTAAGTAAACACTAACACTGCACCACAGAGCATATGAGAGAGGTAACTGGACAAGTGTGATAAGTGAGCAGCCACAAGGACAGGGAAATCCCATGTGCAGTTAAAAATCATAGAATCATTTAGATTGGAGAAAATTTCTAAGACCATTGAGTCGAACCATTAACCCAGCACTGTCAAGCCCACCACTAAACTGATGTTCCCAAGTGTGACATCCAGATGTCTTTTCAATACCTCCAGAGATGATGACTTCACCATCTCCCTGTTCTAATGCTGGGCACCCCTTCATGTGATCAAGTTTTTCCTAATATCTAATCTAAACCTCCCCAGGTGCAACTTGTAGCCATTTCTTGCCTTTTCATTTTTTTACCTGGGAGGAGAGACCAACCTCCATCTGGCTACAACCTACTTTTAGGTAGCTGGAGAGAGCAATAAGGTCTCCTCCAAGTCTCCTTTTCTCCAGGTTAAACAATCCCAGGTCCCTCAGCTGTTCCTCATCAGACTTGTGCTCCAGACCCTTCAGCAGCTCCATTGTCCTTCTCTGGAAATGCTCCAGGACCTCCATTTCTTTCTTGTAGTGAGAGGCCCAAAACTGAAGCCAGGACTCAAAGTGTGGCCGCACCAGTGCCAAGTACAGAGGGACACTGACAAAGTCCTGCTGGCCACACTCTTGCTGATACAGGCCAGGATGTCACTGGTCTTCTTGGCCACCTGGGCACACTGCTGGCTCATGTTCAGCAGCTTCAACTGCCCCAGGTCCTTTTCCACCTGGCAGCTTTCCAGCCACTCTGCCCCAAGACTTGAGTGCCGCAGGGGCTTGTTATGACCTTATTGAACCTCATACCATTGGCTTTGGTGCATTGATCCAGCCTGTCCAGATCCCTCTGTAGAGTCTTCCTACCCTGCAGCAAATCAACACCCCTCCCCAACTTGGTGTTATCTGAGAACTGACTGAGGGTGCACTTGATTCCCTCATCCAGATCATTGCTAAAGATATCAAACAGAACTGCCCCCAGTACTGAGCCCTGAGGAACACCACTGGTGATCAGCTGCCAGCCAGCTGCAATTCCATTCACCACTACTCTCTGGGCCTGACCATTCAGTTGATATTTTACCCTGTGAACAGTACATCTCTCCAAGCCATAAGCATCCAGTCTCCCCAGGAAAATGCTGTGGGAAAGTGTGTCAAAGGCTAAAGTCTAGATAGACAAATTTCACAACTTTACACTCATCCATCCACTAAAGTTAATGGTCGTTCTCCAGCAAAAGCCATGATGAACTGCAACCTGTTTGTTTGCAGATACCAGCCTTCTGCCTTGCCTTCAGGAAACTTTTAGGGGAGGGGCACAGCTGTCTACATACAGAACTCTTTGTCAAAAGCTACATCTATTCAGCTTTTTGGGTTCTGAATGCCTGAATGGGAGCCCTCTCCTCTGCCCCTTGCCGTGATGATGGGCTTTCATTCCTGGTATTGGGATGCAGCCCCATCCAGAGAGGCTGATGGACAGCCTCTCTCCCATGCACTCTTCTCTGAAGGATTAATTTTATTGTTCTTCTCCTTTTTTTTTTTTCTTGTTTTGTTATTCTCACCACATAAATGAGAAGTCCTTCAGAGAGAGCCTGCCGGAAAAGCCAAGACACATTCAAATGCTCTCTTTTCATTGTTCCCAGAAGATTAATGACACGTAGGCCAATGGGCCTGTAGCCCTGTTCCCGTAACCTGCATGCCAAGGGGGAACAAATGAAAGCATGTAACTGGAATTTCCACTCAGCTTGTCTCAACAGCACACGAAAAGCTAGGACAAATCAAATTACAACTACAGAATACAACAAAGAAGTTGCCTTCTTGAAATAAACAAACAAGCAAATGAATAGGAGAACAGCCATGACTTAATTGGTGAAGTCAGGCAGTGATAGCTGTTTCACATCTGGGCTGTGTTTGCATTTGGCTGGAGGCTACCTGTCATGCCTATGCTAAGCTCCACTTCAGCCACCAGAGAGGATCTGGTGGACTTTGAAAGTTTTTCAAGCTAGGCCCTGCTGCTGGCTCCCTGTGGCCAGCTCCCATGGCTGCTCGCTGCTCCCATAACCCAGGCACATGAGATCCTCACTGCTCCATCCCTGCCAAGAGCAGGTGTCCACGTGTTTGTCCCAAATTCCAGTGCAGCTGCCAAACATGGCTGGCAGATAAATTGCTGCATCAAGCCTGTCACTCAGAGCCATGGGTGTCCCCCTGGGCAAGGCGGCCTCTTCATTCCAGGCTGCCAGGGTGGGGGAAAGGCAGTCACTCACTTTGAAGGGTGTCAGCAGTTTGCATGCCTCAAAAGCAAGTGTTAAATAAATATGTAGGTCTGGGGTCAATGTTTTGTTTTGTGACTCTTTCTCCCAAAACTCTTACTACAGTTGTCAAGTTGCTGGTTTGGAGAGTTTGGGAAAAGAAGAAGGATCGACAGATCCCAGGGTAATGACAGAGACATCAGGTAAAACTAGCAAAGATGAAACACCAAACCCCAAAGAGCCTGGGAAATGAAGGAAGGCAGGGTAGAGTCCCTCAAGAGAACCACAGAGCCTAACTACCCTTGTCAGTACGGCTGTGCTGATGCCAAAGCAGATCCTCTCCTCACTGGCTGCTGAGAGACACAACTAAGCCCTTGTTCCCTCCACCACCACAACTGAACTGGAGCCAGAAATGAAAAAGAAGATTCCTAGCTGCAACTAGCAGAAAGCAATCACTTTGCTTCTACAAGAATAAAATTTTGGATGCTATTTCCTCATGCTTTCTGACTAGCCCATCTCTTCTTTTTTTCCCTGCAAAGGTTGCTTTGGGCATGCAATTCAGCCTCTAGTTGGGGAACAAAAATCCCAACCAAACCACCAAAACAAACTCCACCACAGCTGAGCTCTGCTTCTGCCAAGGAGACTCAGGTAGTCCCTGATACGAAAAGCAGTTGCTGGCACCGAAGGTGTGCCCTAGAAATCCTTCCTACGTACTAGTCCTAGACTCTGTAACCTGACCTGATGATGGCTCATTTCTACAGTAAGCAACACTTACTAGATGCAGTGAATGAAGAATACCAATCTTAGGCATAGCTAAGAATTCCCTGTCCCCCTGCCCTTCAAACTGGCCAACCAGCCAGAGCATGCAGGAGGATGCGCTGATCCCTAGTTCCATAAACTATCACTCCTTACCCTATATTTACAGCAGTACAACAGCTATAAGTAAACTTAGTGACAAGTCATCAGCTCTGTGTGTATTCCAGTCTACTTTTTTAATTATATTTTTTGTTTAAACATAATCTTTCAGACTTGCCGTTTACAAGCCTCTGCATTACTTTTTCTTTTTTTTAATACAGGGTACACTAAGAAATCTTAAAATTACACCTGTGATCCAGCTTGCTTTGGGTCACATGAATAACTGTCAGTTAAGAAGATCTACACTGGAAAATGGCTTTACTTGCACTGCATTTGCCAGGATCTGACATACAGACTCAGCTAAAGGAAATCACAGTTTGTTTATTTCTATTGTGTTTGCTTTGGGGGAAAGTAGGGCAAAAAGTAAAACAATGTCTATTTGTAGTGGCTGAGAGACATTTGTCAAAAGTCAAATATTTTCAGATATGGGTGCCCACAGGCAAATGCTATCTCCCAGATAACAACAATTAAATGACTGCACTGATTTTTCCTAGGTTGCAGCATTGGCAGTGCAATTGTCAGGCAATGTCCAAAGCTTGAAAATATCAAACCTGCTATTTGCATGCATTACCAAGCAGAGATGTAAGGCTCAACAGCCGGGCAACCCATTCTTAAAGTAATAATTAGCATCATCACCTAATCCCTACACTAACAGATCCTTTCTGGTTGCCTATGTTTCCCTCCTTGTGACTGCCTGTGATATGATCCCACCAACAAACCAGGTAGTGTTTCCCTTGACATAACTGCAATTGGTAGTCCTGGCTGTCAGAGCACACTGAGCATACCCAGAAGCTGTGCCAGATGGAACATAGCACTGGTTCATGCATTGCAGTTGCCAAAGGGTGGGCTACTGCAGTGGTCCCTCTACAAGGACTGCCTGACACTGAATTTATTTTTTATAAATGAGGAAGGCTCATGTTTTAAGAAAACATCCAGTTTGGATTTAAAAATTACCAATGTGGAGAAGGCATTACGCAAGAAGATATCACAGAAGCTGTTTGTTCCAAAACACAGCACAGGGAATACACATGCACCTCTACGTGTGTGGGATGGATGCACACCACACACAACAAGAAAACAAGCCACTTAATTGCTTTGGTACACATGAAGTCTGTGCGAGAGGGCTAGCAAAACAGAGAGAGAGTAGAAAGCACATAGCTCTTTTGAAACATCATTGTACTTCAGCCACTGCTGATTTCTGTCTTTCCATCACATGCTCCCTAAATCCAGTGTTTCCAGACCTCCATTTTCACGCAGCTCAGGGATGCTGCACTGAATGACAGATCAGAGGGGGCTCTTATAGCTTGTCTGAGGACTATTTGCCTTTGGGAGGCATCTGTGCCACCACGACCTCTGTGCTTTAACGTTAGCTGCCTGCTGTGGCAAGTGTCCAGAGCAGGTGAATAAAGGTCGCACGCGTGTGTCTCTATCCCCATGTGTCATTGTTCTCCAGAAATAGCACCGAATGATGCACTGGCACATTGGAGTCTGTGCTGAGATTTATTGATTTTTTCTCCCCTCTTCTTTTTCTTTTTTTTCCTCCTCAAAGGAGGTCTCTGAGCATGTTCCGGTGGTTATTGTTCTTGAGCCACACAAGGGCAGCGCCCCAGAGGGGCCGGACTGGAGCCCGACGCGATCCACACCCACATTCCTCGCCGGTGGGAGACGGATGTCTCCTCACGGCCTATATTTGCACAACTTACTGTATATTTCCATAGAAGGACAATGAGCATCTACCTAAGCGTAAGAAGCCTCCCAGATGGCAAAAGTTGTTACATATGCACTCAAACCAAGGGATTTGCGAAATACAGAAATTCCCTGCATGCTTCTCCTCTGAGGTTTTGTGGGGACTTTTTTTCTTCCTTTAAGCGACAGAGTAATTGTGTGAATAATATTATCCCATGTTTTTTTTTCTTGTCATTCATTTCTGCTTCCTATGATTTTCTTATCAAAGTTCCAGAGTTCTGGAAAATGATTTGCACACAAATTGCCTCCTTCACAGATGCATAAACTCTCAACTTTTTTTTAATGAAAAAGCCATGAAAATTGTCATTTACAGATGAAACTGAGATTTACTAGGAGTTGTGTAAGCATGCTCTAATTTTACGAGATGCAAGAGTCCCACTGGCTTGAGGGACCAGTAGACAAGTGCCTGTGTTAAGAGTACAAGCTTATTGCATTACAGGCTTAGCATGAGTTCTTCACCCAAGAGTATCTAGGAGCAAGGTAACAGTGCCTTTGTACCTGCCTCAATAGTGCAAGGATGGGAGGCAGGGAAAGTTTCTAGGCAGGCTCAATCTCTTTTATGGGGTTAATAGATACAAGGGAAAACAAAGGAAGCAAACTTTGAGGCACACTATGTGATGCTACTTGCTTTTCTAAAGAGAGAAGTAGACAGGGTCTTCACAAAAAGTCTGAGAGCTGGAGAGGAATACAGCTGTAGGACCTTGCTGACCTCAATAGGGTACCTCTGAAGTCAGTCTCCTCCCTCTGGCACACATGCCATTTATTTAATTGATAAAAGATAGGTTTATTTGTGCTTTTGTTGTTGCTGGTAAGAGCACAGCTATCCAGGGAGGGAGATTTATCTCACTTCACATGAGCTGTCTCAGTGTTAGACATCTGGCATGATCTGGTGTGTTTGGGTTCCCACTTAAGTCAGTGTAACGGGATGAGCTCTTCTGAGGATGATTCAACTCATTTTATGGCAGACATCAGAGAGAAGAGGGATGAATTGCCCTGTAGACAGGTTTTGCTCTCTCTGCTGAGGATATAGGGACTCTGGATGACTAGACCTAGTCTTAAGCATCTAAAATTAGATTAAATGAATCACGCCCAAAGGTGATTTTTCTATGCTAGGTGCTCAAACGTTACCCACCCAGCAAAATTAATGAGGCAACAATGTCTGTCAGCATAAACCCAGACCATGTCTTTGCAGTTCAGGAATTTGAAGAGTCATCTCCCAAACATCCAGCTCCTCCTACAGATTCCCCTCCCTTCCTGGGACCTATTGTACCCACAATTTGACACCACAAAAACCTTTGCTGACAGTTCCCATCTCCTTTGTCTCAACAAAATGGGCCCAAACCCTTATGAAGAGAACAATCCTCATTTTCTATATATTTCCCATGGGAGCTAGGGCAACTCAGAGCATCAAGAGAACAGACTCTCAGTTTTAACACCTTCAATGCATCAAAGATGAGGCTTAACATTTGATATGGAGGCTTAATATTTAAGCCTCTCCCGTCAAATCAGTATGAGATCCTAGCAAGACAGTATAGTTGTACCTGTAATGACCAGCACCAAAACTTGTTGGATGCGTATGTGGGAGACCCACAAGAAATTGACTCTGCAGTATATACCTACATGTTATACAATTGCATTTCTTCCCATTGTAACACGACATATCAGTAAAGGTCTCACCCTAAACAGCCCTCCCCAAACCTACTTTTGTAGGATTACATAACAGAATTACAAATATGTTCATCAGCAGTATGCATTCCCAGCCCTTTCTGCATCTTGATAAATTCCTGATCTCAGTGACAGTCTGCAGGAATAAGTTTCATAGTTGAATTATATCAGGCAGGGGAAAATTGTTCCTTTTTCAGCTCTGAACTTGCTACCGTTTAGTTTCTTCCAGTGTCCTTGGATAGCAGCTGGAGCATGTTAGGAATTTTGCAGGGAAACAGATAGGAAAAGGGCAATTTGGAGTGAAAATATCTTCAGGAAGTAGATTTCTGTCAAACAGAACTGTGTCCCAGAGGTGTTCACTGGTGGGTGCCTGACATAACACTGGGGAGCTGAAGGCTGCAGGGATCCCTGCTCCAGGGCAGGTCATTGCTAGACTGGCCACAGCTAGACCAGAGGCCCTAGGAACTCTTGCTCCTCTGGATATCTAGGGAGTTTAGATCTCACTCTTCAAAGGAGTTTTAAAACTTTCCTGAGCAAGGTGTTTCAGTTCTGATTTTTGTGTGGAATTCCTATTTTCCAGGAAATTTGGACCCCTGGCCCCCAACCAAAGACTGCAGCATTTCCTCCCTCATCACCCAAACCCAGCAACTTTTGACCCAATGTCATGATATTCAGTCCTTCCAATTTCTGATTTTAAGGAAGCATTTACCACCTTTTCAACCTCTTCCCTCCTCAGGGTTTGCAGACAGCCCTCAGTTTTCTTTGCTGTCCTAAAAATTTTCTCCAAATCTGCAGTGTCTATTCTAAGCAGCAAACAGCAGCAAAACTCTCACTGCCTTTAAGGGGGGACAGAACCAATATTTTCCATGCATGCAAATATAGGATGATCACCACCTGAATATTTGCACATCGATACCTACCACCCAGTGGGTGTACAAGGAGTGCCTTGGTGCGTAACAATGCGCAGTATTTGGCAGGACTACAAAATCTTCCTTCCTCCCATTTGGTATGTCTCTGGCATGTAACTGCAACTCTCCAAACTTCTTACTGAATGCCAAGTATGGGAAAAGTGACTCCCTAGGTTAGAAATGCAGACCCCTTTTCTTTGCAAGAAGGAGAATTTCAAGATCTCTCTTCCGTTCCTGTCTGGGCTGAGAGAATGGACCTGAAGGCACATTTAGGGCTACTTCCTTTAAAGGTTAATTTTAGCCAAATATGGGCCTATCATTACAAAATTAAACAAAAATATTCCCATGCAGACCAAACAGAAGGGGCCAAAAGGTCTTCTAATTGACATTTTCCTTTGGTGTCCTTCTGAAGCAGATTGAGATTTCATTAATGCTTATTTCAAGGAAAAAAAATCATTCCCAAACCCTGACATCATGAGCAAACCAAAAGAGAAGCATGGCAAGTTCATGCTTCTCATAATCTCCATTTTCTCATATTATTCTTTCTCATTCCACTGTAGGGAGTATAAAACAAAACAGAAGTAGGTGCAGATGTGATTTTATTTGTGCAAAAATTATACTAGAGAGTCTGAAGCCATTGCATTAGTATCATATGCTGAGGTGCACAGTCCATGTCACCACACTGGAGATGGAGAGAGGTGAAAGGATTTGTTTAGATGAAGCAGATGTACAAATAATGAATTTGGTGTAAGGATGATGGATCTGTGAATAACAGACTTGGACAGTTCAAGGCAACTTAGGCATCCGAGACAATTGTTCCAGTTGCAGCTGTAAACTCCAAGATCCTAGAAGATTTGAGAGCCATAGCTATGGATGATGGCTCACCTCTTTTCCATTTCATGGTACTTTGTGCAACTTGACCTCTGGCAAGTGTTGGGCTGATGATCCTCCCTCACAGCTTCATCTCAGGAAACCAGGCAGAGGCACGGGAATCTTATCATGGTGAGCCATCGTAGCCGACAACCACTGAGTAGAGCATGAGCTTTATTTACTGCCTCCCTTGAACTATATATAGACAGCCGGACCTGGAAAAACACAAGCTGGGTCATCCACTCCAGTTGCCCACGCCAAGAAGATTATTTCCTTACTTTATTCATGCTATTGTCTTATCCTATCTAGTCTCACCCACCCATGCCATTGCCTCTGCTACAGTTTGACAGTCTATTCTAGGCATGCTCAAGGTTATGCATTTTTTTCCTTATGTCTAGCCTGATTCTTTATCCATTTTTAATTTTAGACTAAAATCTGCTCAGCCACTTTCTAGATAATCCAGATAACCCTCTTCCTTTCTTTCATGCAATTTCCTTTCACTTATTTATATTGCTATCATCACGTCATCACTCCCTAGTCTAACTTTTTCCACGAGTTTCTGTCTGATGCACTCTCTGTTCCAGTGTACTCATGTGCTCTTCTCAACTGCTCCTCCAAGGCTTTCCAATTTGCCTTTCTACCATTATGATAGTTTCAGCTGTCATGCGGCTTTTAGGAAGCATAGTTTTCTCCTCCCATCCAGCATGTCAATACTATTAAATTTTCACACTCTATTAACATTATGTTAGTCTTTTAGGCCTTTAAAGCAATTATTTGCCCTCAGCATCTTTTTTGTCATCTTCACTGTGAAATCACAAAATGTACATGTCAAGATTATACCAGATATTTGCAAATATCTATTCGCTTGAAGGGGGGACAAGGCGTTGACACATGTAAGGGCTCATCTATAGGCTGTAGTCACCATAGGATTGAAGACCCTGACACAAACTGAGTAACAAGAGAAATATCCAATGCTGGGAATAGTAGCAGAATACAGGCACAAGATCCAATGTTAAATAAAATATGGCATCATCCAGAAGACTTTTCAGGTAGTAAGAGACCAGGTAAAATGTGAATAAAGCAGAACTTTTGGAGGAGAAAGGTGTTTCTTTTTTTTCCCAGTGACATAACAGAAAAATCAGAAGCTAATTTTTCTTTGGTTTCATTAGGATTTAGACTACTTCACATGTAACCGAAAAACCTGTTTATATGGTGACAATTAAAAGTTCACTGCTGCAAGAAACATCATCACATTTCCAGCATATCCTATCATAGCTTAGCTCTGCTTTTTACTAGCCAGTTTACAACTAACCTACTACTAGTTCCTGGCCAGCCAGTTTCACCCATTTGTACCTTAGTCTGTAGAGATAATGCATTACATTTTTAAAGGGAAAACCAGTGAGTGATTCTTGTCTAAAGGTCTGTTTTAAAAATTGTTACTTCTATGTTATTTCATTTTTTTAATCTTCAAATACATGAATCACATCTCAGCAAAAATCTCTCTCCCTTCCTTGCCCCTGCCATTTGACTGTTGCCTGTCAGTGATTGGAATATGAGCCTTGGTTTTAAGGCACTGCACACTGTAGTTATTGAAATACTGAGCTTGCTGCCACCACTGAGGCCCCATGATAAAGGTTTTAAAAATCATAAATGCTAGTTAGACCATGATCTTTATTGACTATCACAGGAGAGCAAGATATGTAATTGCCATTTTTTTTTTGAAAGTCTAGCCTCTCACCTGCCCTCTCACCTCTATCAAGCTACTGGAACCTGATGGGCAGGTTGCAGATGTCTCCAAGGTTTTCAACTTCCAATATGACAAGTGGAAAAACCCCTCTTCTGTCAAAGAGAAGGATCTTCTAATGACATGGTTTAAAGTATCATTATGTTGCTGAAAATGCTAATTGATCCCTAAATAAAGGGCAGTGGTGGAAGTTTCTGAACATCAACATTTGTGATTTTGGACCATATGGGATCATCAAGACAGATGCTTTAGATGATCCTAGCTGTAATTTGGTAGCGTCACCCACTCAAACCAAGAGGAGCCTTGTCTCTCCCTGGCTAGGTCATCTCACCTCATTTAACACTTTGAAGAGTGAATAGAGCAGATTGAAAACTGCACTTTTTTGGTACTTTCAAATTGGCTTTACAGCCACTAGAGCTAATGGAAAGGATGAAATGTACACAAGTGCAGAGAAGCATTGAAAGTGGAGAGTGAGCAGGAGCATTGTGGCCCCAGACTGGCCCAAAGTGACAGTGAAACTGCACCACCTGTTACTGGCCTCAGAACAGGACTATCCATGGCCCACATTGTCAATCACAGGTTATAATGGATGGATTCTCTGATCATCAAAGTACACCAAACTTAATTGTAGAGAGTTCACCCATGTGGTTCTCCAGCTGGCAACAGCTGTAGCTGTTGCAATTGTAACACTCACATGCACCACTGCATATGCTACACAGAAAAGATCCCTGCTGCTGCTGTGTGACCTGTTCTCTCCACTGCTCTGTGCCCCTAAGGCTAGTTTCTCTTCTACCTCTGGTCAACTCACAAATAGTTCTTACTCCCTATGGTCTTGGCAACATATTAAGGCAGCTCAATTCCTAGAATCTCTTAAATGAGAAATTTGTCATCAGTTAGCATTCTGTCTTAGCTCTTTGGGGGGATGGGGAAAGGAAATTGTTACTTGCCTACCAACCTCTTGTTCTGACCTTTTGGGTTTTTTCTTGCCTAGTACCATATGGAAACACTAGGGACAACCCTAGATGAACTTACAGAATCGAAAAGCAAGATTACCCTAGTTGTCAAAATAGAATTGAAGGAGTCAGATGCAGACCTAATTTCTCTCTCCGCCACATATGCAGTGTTTAATTAGGCAGCCACCAAATGCAATCTCTCTATCAGTTTATACAATGCTAAAGTAAGGCTACTAATTACCTTATTAAAAACTGTGGCTACTGTAGCACGAAGTTAAAACAGCAAAATTAAAGAGACCAGGCTGCTGAGAATGTAATTAAAGAGTGTTTGCGAAATGCTGTGAGTATTAGATAAATTGCAGGCTTTGGAACACTAATTACTACAGTCAAACTGCTTTTGGTGATGTTTTAAACAGACAATTAATGTGACGACCCCAGAGACTAGGAATCTGAGACAATGTCACTCCTATGGTCCCTAAGATTTCAGCAAAATCAAACAATTCCCCCAGAATTATGTTCTAGTTCTTCTAGCAGCAGTGATGAGTAATGAATAAAAGTTAGTAAAAAAGGAAGATTTCCAAACCATCAGGATGGAAAGGTCTTGTCTAGCTACAGTCAGAAGCATCTCAGAAGGGTTAGCCAGAAAGCAGAACTGAAAATCTTCAGCCCAGGGATACAGATCTCAGGATAAGAAATATTAGGTTTTCCACAGAAATATTACTGCAGGAAAGTGTGTCAGAGAGTCAAGAAGCCGATTAATGAATGGGGAATAGTATGCAAGGCAAAAAACTAATATCAGCATTTTTCTCCCTTGAAGCTGTTGATAATTTGAAGCTGTTTCAATAATGATATCCCAAGTTGATGACAATGTTTCCTCCTTCCATCTGACACTGTCCTGTTGCTTTGTGTTTTAAAGGGCTGTCAGTCACTAGGAAAACATGGAAGAAAGGTCAAGAAAGAGGACAGGATATGAAGGAATGTCACAGAACCAAGCAACGGCTTTCGAGCGTACAGAAACCCTACACAGCTTGTTCGTGCAAGCCTTCCCCAGCAGCAGCTGCTGGATTTTATGCAAGCACCAGAGGGAAGCCAGAAGGCTCATGTGTATGGCCGGTGCTCCTGGAGACAGGAGCACAGCAGTGTACATATGTGAATCCAGTGCAGTACATGACAAATATTTAATGCCTTGGTCCACACTTCTGGAGTTCAGATACAGTAAGGAAACTATTTCTACAGTGTGATTCTCTCCCTCCTCCTGTCCTTCTCCTTTAGTTTTCCTCTTTTTTCTTTCTTTTTTTATTTAAAAAGTTTTTGTAGGCTGACATCTTAGCCACTTGTCCAGAGAGTGATGATAGTGAACATTTGTATGTTTACCCCACACCTGATGGCACCTTTGTAGTGGAAGTGTGAAAGAGCAACAACACCTCTGGGTAAGCACACAGGAAGTTTATGTTTTAAGCCCAGTTTTAAGCTCTGGGAGAAAAATATTCTCTGTGGTACTAAGCTCTCACACACAGTAGGCATAAAGGTCTCTGTATGCCACAGACATCATAGTATATTAAGGCGGTTGGAATGGACCTTACAGATCATCTAGTCCCAACCCCACCTTGCCATGGTCAGGGACACCTTCCACTAGACCAGGTCGCTCAAGGCCCCATCCAGCCTGGCCTTGAACACCACCAGGGTTGGGGCATCCACAACCTCCCTGGGCAACCTGTTCAAGTGTCTTGCCACCCTCAAATTAAAAAATTTCTTCCCAATATCAAATCTAAATTTACCTTCTTTCAATTTATACCCATTACTCCTTGTCCCATCACCACAGTTCCTAACAAAGAGTCCCTCTCCTGCTTCCTTGCAGGCCCCTTTCAGATACTGGAAGGTTGCTATGAGGTCTCTATGCAACCTTCTCTTCTGCAGGCTGAACAGCCCTAACTGTCTCAGCCTGTTTTTGTAAGGAAGGTGCTCCAATCCTCTTACCAGCTTCATGGCCCTCCTCTGGACTTGCTCCAACAGTTCTATGTCCTTCTTATGATGGGGACACCAGCACTGTACACAGTTCTGTGTAGAGATACATGCATCTCAGAGCGATAGGAAAGGATCAAATTTACAACCCTTAAATGTCAGTATTCTGCACGTTCTTTGAATAAGCCCAGCTTCATGACCATGTCCATGACCTCTGTGCTTACAGCCCAGAGAACAGTGCTCCAAAGAAATCAAGGAGAGTAAGAAATGGGAAACAGTACCCATGTGAAACCATGGCAGAACACTACTATCCCTGGAGAAAAAAATACACAGAGAGCACCCGCCCAACAGCCTTGCTGAAAATTACTTTTTTCACTACAAAATGAGCTTCCTTTGGGTTCAATCTTGACATCTGTGCAGATTCCAGAAAGGCAGTTGCTGAAAACCTGTTGAGACGCAGTTTCCTCACACCTCTTGTGCAACACCTTTCCTCAGTTCAGAGTAAAGATACAAGAGATGCACTCTTGAGGCAGAGCACTCCTTGGCCAGCACATTTAGTCTGGGCTGTGCATCCAAGGATCCTGAACATTTTGTCCCTTAGGACCTTGTGCCAGGAGAGCAAAGCATCAAGGAGTAATGAAAGCCCTTGGACAAGCCTATGCAATTGATGTTAATTTTACTGCTGTCAGCATCTAGATAAAAGATTGGAAGTGACCAGCTGACAAAAGTGGGTTTCTAAAATTCAGGGAAAGCCACAATCAAAAGACCACATTCTGCAGCAGCTCTGGCTCCTTTGAAGACAGAAGATTAAGACTGAGCCTCTTAAAGTTCATAGTTACTAAACTGTTAAGGGTCAGTGAGGAGAGTAGCTGTGTAAGTAATGTGGACTATTTAACAGACTAAAGCTGTCCAGCTGCCTTTTTTCCCCCCCCTTTTTGGCTAAAGAAGTCAGAACAAAAGGGCAACCTCAGAAAGAGAAGAGACCACACACACCTGGTACATCAGAGTAACTGCCAGGAAGAAGCAAATTCCTTCTTAACAACTACTAGAAGTATTGCTTAAAATTTCAGAAGTGTAAAAACTGACGACATAATACAGAACACAAATCTCTTGTCCTGTACTTCCTATAAACACTCAGAACTGACCTGGTAGTCAGCATGTTTAATCTTCTGTTTTGTCTCATATTTGTAAGTATGGCCCAGATACATTGCTCATATGGCTTTGGACAAAAGCTTGAACTATTTTGGGCAACAAAAAAAGCCTTTAAGATTGTTGGTTTTGGGTTTTTTTTTAATGGCTTGCATAGCAAGCAGTGGTAACAAGGTCCAACCCTTAACAGTAGCAGCAATCTCACATAAAATATGCGATCACTAATACATTTACAATGTATTGTAACTAGAAAGAAGTTCTTGACATTAACTTTAGATCAAACCAAAATTATTGCGACATTCTGGCATATCTAAACTAAAACGCTTCTTTCTGCTGCAATGATATTTCATTATGGTAAAAATTACTTTGTGTAGGCAACAAATAGAAAAAAATTTTCTGCTTAGAAATTGAATATCAAACTCGGACTTTAGGATAGATCTGAGTGCATTGATACCACTTTTCTTTTCATCACTTTTGATTGAAACTTAATGAACCACAGTGTTATCCTGCAAGTTAGATCAGCCTTTTAAAGCTGCCAATACTTTCATTTTCTAACAATAGACAAATAGTGACCAAAACTGAATACATGTTTTTTGTTGCACTGAAATAACACTCAAGGTATCATCCCTCTGTGCCTCTAATAGCATTTTAACTCAGACCTCGATTTCTTTTCACAGGAACTGTGCAAACACTGAGGAATTGCATTGTAAGGTACAACCTGTTCCACACAACCAGAGTATCTCAGGGCTGCAACAAAACTCAGAAGTCACTTTGAGTACTAATAACAGTCTCAAAGGTGACAAAAAAGAGCAAAGCTACAGCCCTAAGGAAAAGTCCAAGGTGAACTTTTAGGTCCAGAAGACAGTATAGCCCCCTACCAAACTCGAGCATCATTAGACCCTTAGCTCACTGAAACCTGTGAGATCAGCCTCACCTTAACCACTTACAAAAATTTCTAAGATAAGAATTGCCTGCTCTTATTTGTGTAGTAATTAACTAACTACATTTGCTACTAACTGAAGTACGGCAATGCCTACTCACTTCTTCATTCTTTCGCTTACCCATGAAATTCAGTAGCATTAACTCATGCAAAAGTCACTTAGAAGAAAATGTAACCAAAGGGACACCTGTTTAAGTACAGCAACATTCTTCCCTATTGCTCCTAAACAGAAAGTATTTGATACAAGTCCATTATATGATTGAATTGGTGCACGCCAGCAGATTGATGCCTTTCTAACCTCCCTTATTCTTGAAAAAAAACATCGAATTTTGAGTTATTTCAAATTCACATAACCCTAAAAGAAGCCATTCTGGCTGCAAGCTGGCAGAGAAACAGTGCTGTGCAGCTCTTGTTGCCTACTAAATAGTGGAAGCAAAAGAACAAGAGGAAGGAGAGAAAACCATGCTCACCTGGCAATAAATGGCACTGGCTGCTCCCAATGGATCCAGTACTGAAGTGTTATTACCAGGTGTTCCAAGTGAAGAAGAGCTTTAGTAAGCAATCTGAAAGATTCAGATAAAATATCAGTGTGTGTCTGTTTATCCTCCACAGCTCTGAAAATTGCTTATTTGTCTCTGCTTAAGAGACATACTGGATCAGACCAGCAACCCATCTAGCCCAGTATTGCATCTCAGATGGAGGCAATTATCAGGTCACACAATACAAACGCAGAAAATGGGTCTTGCCACCTTCTGTGGCCTCTTCTGCTCGTCTTCTCCAAGAGCCACAATGGATGTATTAGAGATGATAGGGGACAGTTCCCTTTGGCTTTTACTTGTGGACTTGTTGTCATTGAGTTTGTCCAGTCTCTCTCTGAATCTGCAGACACTGTCTGCCTGGAACCTTTGGTGGCAACAAACCCCAGAATATCATTGCTATCCTCATGAAAGAAGTATACCCTTATATCTATTGTAAACTGATTTATTGCTGATTTCAGCAAGAATCCCCCAATTCCAGCATTAAGGTATTTGGTAAACAACCCTTCTAACTTTGCCTGATCCAGCAGCTTTGTGATTCTGTAAGTTTTTATCATCTCCTCCCTCACACCCCTACCTTTCTTCTCTTCAGATTAGAAGCAATTCCATCTTTTTAGTCTCTCTTCATAAGCTATCATTCAATCAGCAGTATCTGAACTTGCTTTCCTTGCCCTTCTCTGGATCTTATAGCTCTGCTATATCCTCCTTGAAATGCAGAACTCCAGAACATACTCCAGGTATTGTCACTGCAGCAGTTTTCTGTAGCGGGAAAATAACACTTTTCCTCTCATTATACGTACTCGTCCTTGTGAGGGCCAGTGCTTTGCTGGCTCTTCTGGCTCGACTGAACACTGAGCAGATGATCTCCAGGAACTGTCACTGGTGATGCCAAGGTCTCTTTCCAGCACTGGACCTACAGGAGTTTAACATCATGAAGGCATGGTTTAGATTTTCTCTCCAAAGGTGCCTGATGTTTCATTTACCTACCTGGAACTTATCTGCCTCCCTTCTGGACACACGTGTGTAGCAGCCATCCCTGGGGGCTCTCCACTGCTGACTCTAATTCTTTGGCCAGTTAGATTCAATAGCCTTTAGCGTGGCACCTTGTAAAAGGCTTTCGGAAATTCAGGTCTTTCAAATATTACACAGATAGGATTCTTTTCACCTTCATGTTAGCAATGCACTCCTAGACACCCAAAGACGGATGTTCCCTTCCCAAAGGCAGCTCTTTCCCAACAGGTATGTGGGGCCATCTGTCACCTTCCCAGGGATGGAAGTCAGACCTGCCTGGCTTCCTAGTTCTAGTCTGTAGTTCTCAGTCCTAAAGGCAAATTAAATTAAAGGAAACATTTTAAATAAAGACAATTTCCTTCTCCATTTAAGAATAAGTCAGGTCTTTCCTCTGTCCAATTCATGTAATGCTGCTGTTAAGGCCTAGTTCAATATGCACAAAGACCACAAACAGTATTTTGTCTGTTTATTCAGTAGGGTTTGGGTTGTAATAGACTGTAGGAAAACAGTGCAATGAAGTCATTTTGGAGACTTGAAAAAACAGTTCTGACAATCCCAGGGGTCCTCGGCCTTGCACTCCAAATTCTTCAGTTGTAAGGACATTTTCTAATTCAGAACAACTTCCTAAGAGGCCATTCTTTCACTCCTTTCTGCAAGAGGACACAAGCATCCTGCATGTTTAACTGCAAGCATACAATGTTATCTG
>NW_008680919.1:39315-49326 GCF_000695815.1 Acanthisitta chloris | reverse complement strand
GGAATGCTGAAAGACTTTCCGGGCTCTGAGAGGTTAGGGGTTGGAATCAGATCCCTTGTATATCACTGCATTGACTTTTTGGGATGTGAAGTTATTGCAATTAAGATACTGGCCGGATGTGTGGGCTAAAGAACCCAACTGATACCACAGGCATTTATTGATAATGCAACTTCTGAAGAAGAAATCTGGGGAATTGTTGTTCTTCATGTTTTCCTCTGCAAGCAAGCAAACCATATGGATTTATCAGAAACACACAATGCTTTATCTAGCTCAAGAGAAAAAAGACTAGTGTTTATTTTACTGAGAGGAATGTTCTCTTTCAGTTTTGAGAGCCAGTTGCCTGAGCTGGCACCGTGTACCTTTTGGCCTCCAACAGGCGTATTGCTCTGGTTTAATTCAGTGCTATCTTTAATCTGATTACTATTTACTATTTGTGTTGTGATAATGTCTCCAAGCTGCAGTCAAGGAGAAGGGATTCATTGTGTTAGGTGCTGTACAAACACACAACTGAAAGATAACTCTTGCCTTGTACTGTGCAACTAAGCAGCTCCTAAGCTAAGTGTTGGCACACAAAGAGAAAAACATCAGCTGCAGGCTGGGCTAAGGGCTTGGATTTTGCTTCCCTTCCTCAACTGTGAAATCTCAAGCAACTGTCTCTCCCCCATCTCATTTAACTTGTGCAGAGCTGTAAAGAAAGCCCAGCTGAAAGGCAGTGAAGGATAGTGGGAAGAGGTCCCTATCTTCTAGTGCTTTCCTCTTGTGGCACCTGGTATTTCAGCAAGTCATCTGCATCTGCCTTCTCCACATGCCAGTAGGCACTCAGGAAAAAGATGCTGAAAAAACTGAAAATCAAAGCAGTGACCTGCGTGACAGTCATGCTGCAAAGTGTTAAGAACACCTTTCTGTGAAGAGAAAAATCCTTTCCCAGAAATCTTACCAGAGCTCTAAGAACAATTTTTTTTGGCAAGAGACATAGAGTAGCCTCCTGCTCCGACAATGTTTTGGGTCCTTACTTATTGCTCGAGGACAGCATCCAAAAGGCCATTAAGAAGGGTTTGGTTTTTTGGTTTAGTCTTCACCATTCACTGCATCAAGGCCCCAGGTCTCAGTGGTCTTGCAGGATGGAAATTTTTGCCAGAAGAGGTTTGGTTGGGTCAGTGTCCACTTATCTGGGTCTGGCAGCAGGGATCCAAGTGTTTCCTCCAAGCCATTGACTGCAAGACCACCCTTGAGAAATGGACTTTGAGTGAGGCCAGAGTGCCAGTAAAAGTGTTTGCTTTTGTACCTTGGGATGAGTCTGGCCCATTCCAAATTAGGAGCAGGAGAGGGTTACATTGATTCCCATGGCAAAGGATGACACAAACAAGGTCAGTGTCACTTTAAGTGCTGCATTTATTAACAGCAGGAGATAAGAAGTCCTAAAAAGTGACAGGATAGGGAGAGTTTAGAAAGAGAAAATGGGAAATATAAGCAGAAGTATGGAGACTTTGTGAAGAAAAATTACCACTGTGAAGTCCTACAGCATCCTGCAGGTCCAGTTATCACACTGTGGGAGTAGCTTCCAGTGGAAAATTGGTGCTTGGTGGGAGAAGCTTCCAGTGAAAAATAGTTCTGCTCACTATTTATTATTTTTGCCATGCCCCATCTCTAGAATTTTCCATGTCTTGCTCCCGATCAGTCCTGATGGTTTTGCTGTGCTTATTAACACCAGAGCATAGTCTGACTTCTGGTTATGCAACTAGGTGTGTGCTGGGTGGACTTCGGTGGGGTGTGGGATCTCAGTGAGGCAACCATCCTCAGTCAAGCACCTTCATTGTTGTATCTACTTTTGATCTTGTCTCTGGTGTGTATGTCCTTGCTGTGGTGGTTGTGCAGTAGAAACACAAGCAGCCAACGTGGCAAAAATTCAGATGGCAGTGACAGCTAGCTTCCCTTTTTCACACCTTGCAGTTTACAGAAACGAACAATGTTGAGATATTTTTAGAGTTTGGACCAGAGTCTCACAGAGTCATGGCTCCATAAACCCATTCTCACTTTCCTGTGCATGAACTTAAATTCCAGGAGTCTGAAATAAATGAACGACTATGCTCAGTGTGGGTTTCAGGCAACCCAGGGGAGAGCAAGGGAGAAGAGGGAAGACTGGCATACTCTGTTCCAGCATTGGACTAATTTTCCTGATTTTATGTTAAATATGCCTCTCTCTCTCTGGTTCAGCAATATTTCAACTCTGTCTAGATTTTGATATTCCCTAGGTGGAGATTTATTGAGTCATTTCCATCTGTGCTGCAAGGATGTGTATTCAGTGGTGCTTCTGAGGAAAATGGAGCAAAATAACAAATGAGAGGGATCACAGTTCTGTGGCCTCTCCACATGGAGCTTGGACTCTTTCATCAAAATGCAGCAGCACCTTGCTCTTCTTGCACTATTAGCCTATCTTATGCTAAAACCTACTACTGCAAATATCTTTGCAAAGAACTGTGGAAAAAAAAAGAAGCTTATGTGAGCCGGTACCTTTGTTAACAAACTAATAAAAAGCCTGTAATGGGGCACATGAATTCTGTCTTTACAGAGTCTGTAGGCACAATATATATATGACTACTACATGCAAAATTCAAAAAAGAATCTATAGAAAGAAAGAGAAATAGCTATAAAACTCTCTCTGTTGTTTACAGAAATATGTCAAAATGATGCTATTGCTGGAAGTGGTGGCAGCAAACCAGCAATTAATGTTTGCCTTCTTTCACTTATGTTACTGTCATTTAAGAACAAAATACATACAGTAGACAAGATAATTCTATAATTTGTTTATCTAGACCCTCATAAATTTTATTCAAGACTGTGTCTGTGTTTTCTCAAAGCCATACTGATCTCCCAGCTCCCGCATGCTTTGGTTGTTCCCTGCTGGCTTTGTCTCAGTGGATTGCAAGCTCTCTTGGGAGAACTGGGTGTAGGATGGAGAGGTCTTTTTTGTACTTCTGAAGTGAATAGTGTGTTTTTAGCAGTACTCTAATCTTAATATATATATAAAATAATTAAAATAGCTGTCTCCTAATAAGACTTTCATAAGTAGATCATGGCACACTGCCCTTATTGTATAAAAGTGCGTCCTTGTAGATAAGAAATGTCAATTAAAATGTAAGCTTTGCAGAGGACAGATAACATACAGTTTTATATGCAGATGAAAAAAAAATAGTACATTTCTGTGTTTTGTTGTTTGGGGTTTCTTTTAAACAAAGACATAAGTAGTAAAGAAAAAGCAGTGTGCAGGAACTGAATCAGCATATTGTATAAGCACAGTAAATAGCATCATAATGACTATGTTATCTTATCACAGTGGTGCATAGTTTTGTATGCTAATGTTACCTCAAATATAGTCAATTATCTGCAATAAAGAACATTTATAGTAGGACAGGTAAAAATAATTTTATATTCTTTCATTATTACAATTGGCTTTCAAAATAACATAATAAATTTACACAAATCTGTGTCTAAGTTAACAGACACTTCCTTTCACTAGCTTTTAGTTTGCTGCTTGTATTTTGGGTGTCATGCAAGACTTTTAAAATAAAACAGGGGACAGAGGCTGAATGAGACTGGGGTATGTTTACACACTCCCTCATGCCAGTGTCACGGGCCAGTATCAGAGGGCAAGGGGGAGATCATGCAGTGTGCCCTGGTGCCATATTTCATAGCCAGATGATTTTACAATAATTTGATTTCTGGGCCAGCCAAGAAAATATCTTCCTAAGATTACCACTATCTTGGGAACTCTGAGAAATTAAACTCTGAATCTCTAAAGACACAGGAGAACTGAAAATTATTTTCACAGCCTTTACACTCTAAAAGAAGTAGTACTTGCTTTTAATGTAGTTTAAAAAAAACCCCATAACTGAACAGCTTGTGTGGGAACAGCACAATACTGGAGCTGAAAATGAGCTTTATGTTTGTATTGGTCATATCCAATTAAAATGTTTAAAGCGAGGAAAATTTTGCTCTTTCCATCACAATTCCATTCAAAAAAATTACTTCTCTGAATGCCTTCATTTAGCAGAACTTCTGCATGAGATAGGCTGCTTTTCCCCCTTCTGAATTCCTGACACAGTATAAATCAAACAAATCCAACGTAGCAAAGCCAGGAAAATCACTATAATCGCAAAACCAGCAAAAAGGTCAACAAGGAGGAGAACAACAATAGGATTCTGGTAACTGGGATGAAACTATTCTTGCTGCAGTCAAACTCCCTGTTTTCATAACAACAAATTAAATACCAAGGTAATTCCCCAGAGTCTTCAGCAATGTGGCAGTGGCAGCAGTAAAAGCCACTCCAGCACAATGCACAGTATCATTAGGAAAACCTCCCAGCCACCGCGCAGCTCAATGGTCTTTGAAGTTAAGCTGGAGTCCAGCCTACCTTTTCAAAGCACTGCATTGTTACTCTTGTTTTCCTCTTGTTCCTGTCCATTTCCCCATTTTCCTCTCTTACCGTCCCCTGTCAAGGAGATGTTTTTCAGAATCCATTCATAATATGAGAAGTTGAGTGTTGTTGCACTGGTACAGGTGGCTGGACTGCAGGCTTCACTAGCTGGGTATGAGGGTCTTACAGCTGCACCTCCTTTTTCAATATATTTGCTTATTGGTGCCTGATATGTACCCTAAGAATGTGTGATTCATCAGGTGTAAGATGTTTTCTTGCAACCAAATGGCACAGGAGACAGGTCAGGAAGGTGAGTGCTCTGCGTTCTGAAAAGGAGTGGCATTTGTATTTGCTTTGTCTGTTCAACTTTGTAGAATGAAAAATCAAGACTGGCCTTTCTGAGACTCCTTTTACTCATCTATAAAATCCAATGTTCTATTTATCAAAGTGTTTCAATGAGAGTTGCCAAGAATCTGCAGGTATCAAAAAAACTTTAATATTTTGCATTGGGAAGCTTAGATTTCCCTGACTAGTGTGCAAAAAAATGAGTATAGTTTTGCACTTACTGGATGTGTAGATATGTCTACATCACTGTGTCAATCCTTCTCTGAGCAGCAGGTAGTAACATAACTGATAAATGGCCAGAATGTAACAGAAAGAGAAATCATGACTACAAAAAAAATCCCCCCAGTTAAATGTCTGACAAAGAACATGCTGCAGCAATACAGTCATTGGCTCAGCTGGTCCCTGCCAATCGTCAGGTTTAAAATAAGCATTCTTATGCAATGAACAGTTATAGTAGTTTCACCAGGTAATAAATACCCGTGTAACAACAATAGTCTACTTTATCATCCAAACCTGTTCACCATGCAGCCTGAGGCTTGGTTCATAAGGTCTAAAATATGTATGTTCACTGTGTTGCTTTATGGCATTCTCAGGAAAATTCCTGCTACCTTACCTTGCAGACCAGGCCCAGTATCTCCAGTCCTTTCGCTGAGGCACCTGGCTGATGCAACTTCATGATTTCATGAGAGTCACAGGGCAGTAAAACTAAGACTCCAAGAGCTGGTGGGAGGGAACTTGTTCCTGTTCCTTCTGTGCGTTTAGCAGTTTCTGCCTCAGTTTTCCATACTGTAATCTCAGGTTGAATGTCTTTGGCCCAGGGCCAGGCACTCCTGGGACCTTCTGACTCACACTTAGCTCTTCTGCAAATGAAAATAAATGGAATTGAAGGGAATGTTATAGAGATTCTTGTCTTCAAAATAAATCATCACACCAACACCAAAGTTTGATATCAAGAAGTCAAATAGGATAAACTATCCTGGAAAACTGAACTTAATCTACATTGAATCTTAAACCCAGATATCTGGTCTGTCTCCTATGTACTCAATCTCTTTCTTCTAATTGGCTAACTTCTGCATCAAGTCTAGAACTTCTGAGTTAAAGAAACTTTTTTTTTTATCTCTCTCTCTCTAGAGGTTTCAAGTGATCTGTCAAACACATAAATTAATTGTTCAGTGGATTTACTGTTAATAACACTTTCTACTCTGAACTGGTTTTGAAAAGACCTGGAAAAAATCTAATATTTAATTTCTTATCAATGCTTTGCCATTGGAGACCACTGTCATGATACACCATAGTTTTCTATAGGTGAAAACTGAGATTGGACATTTTATTTCTTTCAACAGGGAAAGAAAATATTTCCAGCTGAATATTTGTCAGATTCAATAAAGTCTGTTCTGACTCTCTGTGTGTCATATTTGGTAGCATAGACTCTAAAATCCACTTCAGCAAATTTCCTTTTTTTCCTGATGATCCTCTGAGCCTACAATTGCAAACACAAATAAGTACAAGGCAAAACTTCGCTCAACTTAATTTCATAAAAGAGAGCTGTGAATGGCTGTACATCAAGTCCTCTGGACATTTGCATGCTCCAGATGGTACACACTGGATTTTACCTCACTTGGCATGAAACTCTAGGGTAGAACAGGTTGGTGAGAATAGCACAGGGGTATGAAAGGCATTCACTGAAGAAACTGAAAGAACTGCTGGAAAGCCTAAGTTTCGTTTTGGTTGCCTGGTATGCAGTATAAGGAAAACAGTGTTGCCTACTCATGAAGTAACTTCCCTCCTTACTTTTGCTAAATTCCCACCAGGAGTAAATCTTTCTTGGAATGGTGGGGAATTAAGTAATTAACTAGAGGTGCAGACAGTATGATAACAATAATGTAGATGAAAATACTCCCCAAACCATGATATTTACTTAAGTTTGATGCTGACCTTTTGGTGCAACATATCTTAATATTTCCTATGTCCTAACACATACGTTTGCAGAGGTCTGTTTCCCAGTGGCCAGATCAACATAGTTACTAAAGAACAGTTTTATTTAAAAGGAAAAACAAGTTGTTCTCCAGGAAAACATCCTCCTCCACTTCCAGGGATTTACAACACATTGAGGAGACCATAATCACCAGAACTCTGTTAAAAACATTTGTCTGAAGTTAACAAGCAGTAGGATGCACAACAGGACAGGGAGAAGCTTCTATTCCCAGCTGATCCAGGTCCAGATGTCAGACAAAAGCAAACCAAACCTGTACTTGTTTTCCTTATTAATAAAATTCTCTGAAACTCACCTCACCATGATTGTCAAACGAAACCTGTAGAGAAGACCCAGTGTGAAAATAGAGGGTTGAAAGTCTAGCCCTGTTAAATGAAGCTGTAAGATCACAACTGACTTTAAATCACTTCTATTTTCTCCTTTGTCTTTGCATATTATGAAGGCCATTGTTAATTAACCTCATCTTTCAAATGTCCCTTGACTTTATGAAAACATTTACACCTGATACTAGTTCTGCTTTCTAGAAGTGAAATGCTAAACTTAGAATCATCATTTAATCATATGTTTCCTATGCATTCCACCTGAACACTGTTGAGGCAAGCTTTTCTTCTAATTACAAAGGTGAGCTGAAGAACCGGCGGTTAAAATAAGATCAGCTTCTCCTTAAATACCATTGTACTTCAGGAGAGTGATCAAAGTCAGTAGTTGCTTTCAGAGATATGCTAATTTACAGCAGACAACTTCTGAAATGAAGAATAGTGAACCCTCATTTTCTTGCTTAGATTTGTTTTTTTAAAAAACAAAACCAAACCCCAACAGTTCAGTCTACTTAGAAATCCTTCTATTAAAAAACCTCTGCCTTCCTTTCAGGCTAAAGGGGGACTCAACCCAAAAAAAGGCTAAAGGATTTGCCAAAAAGCCTCAGGGAAGATCATGTTATGTCTACAATTTTGTTGTCAGAATAACACCCATTGATTTTTTAAAGTTTGGGGTTTTTTTGTTTTGGTTTTTTGTTTTGGTTTCTTGGGGGTTTTTTGGTAAGGAAAAGGAGATTTTTGTGGCATAATCATCTAGCACTTGCATAGCACTTTCAGATCCTGGGTGAAACTGGTGAAAATAATGTGTGTGATATACATGTATACATGGTACACATGCATGTGCATAGGTATGTATAAAGTGTTAGGCACAGTTATTTTTATTTCCTCCCAGTTCCTGGTTGCTTGTGAAGCATGATTATAGCATCTAAAACTGAAACTAAACTCAGATTAATTTGTCAGATATGCAAAGAATTCTAGTAACCCTGATAGGAGTTAAGCTGCGTTTAGGAGAAGCATGAATGGAGCCCGAAGTCCAATTGCTCCTCAGGGCACCTGGACAAGCTGATGCCTGGGAAGGAGAGGAGTGCACAGCCTCTCCTGCTGTGGGTCCTGCACTGTGTGAATGCTGGAACAGGAGCAAAAAATGTTCCCTCTAAGTACGTCTAACACACTTGTGGTAACCGATGGAAATGGCCACTTGTGAGGTATCTTGTTCTTTATCTGAGGACAGGTATATCTCTGCAGCTGTGTACAGGGATATCTCTGTATCTTTAGGATCAGTCCAACAAACCTACAGAGGAGCTTTGCTGAGTGCCAACATGAATGTATTTTCATGATAACTGCAAGAGAGGGCAGCAAGCCCTTCCTTCAAAGTAGAATGCTGACAGAAAAGCAGCTCATTAAAATATCTGTAAAACTTCAAGGCATTTAGAGCTTTTAATTCACTGTAAAATATTCAGGACATATCTGCTCTGTAGGCCACAGAAGCACAGAGTGTCTCAGGTTGTTTTTCTTTGATAATAAGTGATTCTATTGATGACTATTTGGAGTTATCCTGCGATGGAGTCTTTTAAAACCAGAGTGCCTGGCTAATCATGTTCAGATATGACATGGACTGTTTCAGCCATCCAAAAAAAATGATAGGATGAGCTTGAACCATTTCTTGTGGCCAGGAGATTCTGAACTCACTTTGACTCAGTACAGGTGTTGAAATCACTACAGGATTATCCCCAGGGATTATCCCTGGGGAGCTCCTTTAAAGGTTCAGAGCTTTGGGTTAGATAAAAATCTAAACATTTGGATGTTTATCTGAAACCTTATCTCAGTCATCTAAACTCCTGGAGGCTGAACACCCATCAGTTGCACATCTACAAGTAAAAAAGTAATCGGGTCTCTTGTTTCTACAGACTTACAGCCTGATCCTGACATCTCTGAATAAACAAAACCTGATAAAAAGTTGATATCAACTTGCCTTTGAGCTGGGGTATTGGGAATGGAAAGTTCCTTTTCAGCTAAAGATGACCACAAACATTATCTGATGGGGTGAGGGAAGAAAGAGTTTGGGTTTCAAAATACAGGGGTTTTTTTCCTCCCATAAAAGTAATTCATAGCAAATTTTTCTTTTTCACTGAAAACCTGTACACTTGAAAACTGCCAAAGAAGTTTTGGCAATTTTCCTTTATTTTTTCACCCAGAAAAAAAAGGATCTTGATAATGAAAATAATGAAGTGCTATGATTTTAAGTCCATATTGGCATTTTAACTCAGGCCATTCTAATTGAGGTTCTGTGATGTGACACCCCACAGAAACCATAAGAAAGACTGGGAGTGCGAAACATGCACACTGTAGCTCACAGCACTGGATTATGCCAGTGCAGAGATATTTTGCTTTTCTAGTACAGTACCTCAGATTTTCTGATATGTCACCAAGTGTTTTGCTCCTTTCAGTCATTTCAATATGCAGAGCAATTTTTCTAGCTGATGAAAAATTAACCCGTGTCTATTAAAATTTGTGAGATTATAAAAGTTTTTGACAAGTAAGGGAGGAGTTTGAGGAATTACTCCTATCCTTTATTGACAATCACGTTACTTGTTTTGCTTTGGGTTGCACTTCAGGCTGTATCAGAGGTGTACTTGTGAAGGAATTGGGCACATCCTGGATATTCAGTATGTCCAGACCCACTTCAGAGAGTTAGGACCATTGCTTTCTCCCCAAGACTTGTTGACTCCAGAAGCAGTAAGGGAGGAGTTTGAGGAATTACTCCTATCCTTTATTGACAATCACGTTACTTGTTTTGCTTTGGGTTGCACTTCAGGCTGTATCAGAGGTGTACTTGTGAAGGAATTGGGCACATCCTGGATATTCAGTATGTCCAGACCCACTTCAGAGAGTTAGGACCATTGCTTTCTCCCCAAGACTTGTTGACTCCAGAAGCTAGCTCC
>NW_008680919.1:32201-39297 GCF_000695815.1 Acanthisitta chloris | reverse complement strand
AAAGAAAAGCTGCCTCAAAGGAAGAAATGGAGAAAGAAAAGAGGCAATTCATCAGGTGAAACAATAGCTGGAAACATAGTAGGTGTAGGTTCAGTTTTCTGCTCCACCACAACTTCTCTCCTTCACCTTAGAGGACTCCTTCAGTCTTTGTGTTTTTCCTGTTGACTGTAAAGGCTAGCACTCTCTTATATTAAGGGATATTTCAAGGATAAAAACTAATAAACCCCCAAAATATTACTCAGTTTAATACAGTAACAGGAGCTACAGATGCATGGGGAACAGTCAAGAAATCACTGCATTACTTCTTGGCAAACACAAACAGGCCCTTTATCAAGGTCTGGTTCACCTGTCTACTGCTGTTTGCAAGCTGAGCCTTTTTTACATCGCATTAGTATAATAGAGAATTAACATTATTTTGCAGCATTTTAGAGTCTGGGAAAATAATTCAAACACTTTCCTTTTCCTACTGATATGCCAGTTACAGCCCCAAGTTCACAGGGCATTTCTGTTCATTCCTGCACATTCAGGACTGTGCATAGCTATGTCACTCTTGTAACAACACTCTCGCCTTGGGGATAGAAAAAAAGAGCATATATTTGTTTGTTTGTAGGATTGTTGTAGAGTCACAAGATTAATGGCCATTAATTAGAAAGATGTTAGTATGACTCTTCTTTGATATGACAATTTCAAGCTGATATCTGGACACAAAATGCTATTCAGAGTTTCACAGAGTAATTATTTTCTCCTGTCCATGGCACAGTTGTCTCTTTCTGGCTGTGAAAAGTGCTTGTATGAAAAGGGAGGGAATGATTTACTTTGGATTATTACATTCTGTGACTCAGGAGAATCATAATTCCACTTATGCAGCAGAAAATTATTGTCATTCTCATGGCATTTTTCAAGCATCATTGCGCTTTTGGTAACTTATTATCTGTCAAGCTTCCCTATTTAAGCAATACACTTGTTTTCTCTGGTTAACTACCTTTTTATATCTACAGATGTTGTTTCTCATCAATGTTTTATGCTTCAAATAAAAATGCTAATTTAGTTCATGCAGAAAGACATGAGGTTTTTTTTTGAGGGTAGCTGTGCTGTTACCAAGATGATTTCAAGTAGGTCAGTAAAATGTTATATTTTATAAAAGACATTTCTTGCTCAGATATGTTGTTTCTGAGCATTGCTCTGAGTGTGACCTTACTTTCAGACTTACAGAGGAGGGTTTTGTTACATGGATTGAAGAGGGGAAAAGAACAATACGATAGAAAATGTATCTCAGTGACCCATGAATCCAAGGCAACCTGCACACCCACTCCTTGGAGAGCCTTGGGTTCCCCCAGCAATGCTGGTGTGCACTGCAGTGAGCAGGAGTATGCACCACCCCTCAGAGGCATGCATTCTTCAACTGCAAACATCTGGGCTTTCTCTCTCTCTCTCTCTCTCTCTAGCTTCATTCCCTCGCCCACAGTGCTCTGGGGCAAATTCTTGCAGGATGCTTCCTGTTATTCACTTAATCCTCTCTCATCTTTAAATTCTATTAAACTGGGCACTATGAAATCTTCCAATGATTTATTAATCAAGAATTGTGTTCATGGACCTGCTTGTTACTTGCAGTGAGCATTTTCCAAACTTGCCAACACCTGGATTTTTGGGCTGAGGTTTCTCAGCACTATGGTAAGTGGCAACAGGACTTGCCCACCTTATGCCTCACCACAGAAGTTCTGACTCAGTTCCAGGCAGGTTTTAGCCAGCCAGATCTAGAAAAGACAATTGCACTTGTCTCAGTGAATGTGTCATTTGGAGCTTACAGTTACCTACCAGACAGCAAGAAGCATGTGCCTGGTTACTGTTTACAGCTCTGGGACCCCCAACAGAAGGACATGGACCTGCTGGAGTGAGCCCAGAGGAGGGTCACAAGGATCATCAGAGGAGTGAAGAAGCACTTCTCCTATGAATATGGCTGAAAGAGCTGGAGTTGTTCAGCCCAGGAAAGAGAAGGCTCCAGGGAGACTTTAAAGCAGCCTTCTAGTACCTAAAGGGGACCTGCAAGAGAGCTGGCGAGGCACTTTTTACAAGGGTGATAGGGCAAGGAGGGGTGGCTTTAAACTGAAAGAGGCTTGGTTTAGATGAGATATAAGGGAGAAATTCTTTACTTGGAAGCGGTGACACACTGGAACACATTGCCCAGAGATGTTGTGGAAGCCCCATCCCTGGAAGTGTTCAAGCAAGGTTGGATGGGGTCCTGAGCAACCATGGCAGGGCAGTTGGAACTAGATTATCATAAAGGTCCCTTCCAACCCAAAGCATTCTTTGATTCTGTGAGTAGAAACTGGTTATTCTAGAAGAATGATTAGCTAATAGAGAGCTATAGCTCTGAAACTGTGTGCTGAGGCCCATGATGAGGATTTGGGCTTATTTCTTATTTTTCTTATATTCTTGCAGAAGCTGTCTAGAGACTCGACTGTGTGAAAATCCTTACAAACCCATATGCTTTCAGAAGCCATCAAGGGTACATATTGTATTTTTTTTATATTTGCTACACTACTTATGCTTATGCCTTACACATTCGATATACAAGCAATAAAAATGGAGGCTGGAGATGCCAAATATTTGTAGTGGCTGCCTTCCACAACTAATACTGCCAACTCAGATACTTCCTACAGATTATTTAAAGATAACACATTTCCCAGTTAACCTAAAAAAAGTAACAGCAATTCAATGTCCAGGCTGTAGGTATTTCCCTGATAAGATGTGGTAAGAATTGCTCGGCCATGTGTCATAGCCACAAGCAGCTTTCTGAATTACAGCCCACCTGATAGAAGTTCAAATGACATGGATATCAAGCACAGCATTGGTCATCATTTCACAAGTGGCCAAAGATTTACTGCACTGGTAACATTGGTAATAAAGCTGCTCATTTTTTTATCATTACATTTAAATGTGTCTTGTTTCTACAGTTCATGAGAGAGAAAAAACATTTTATCCCATGGTGGTAAATGAAGAGTAGGTAAAAGATGCATGCCCAAGTAGGAAACACATCAGATATAGGACACTGTGAAGAAAACTGGGAGCACGGGGGTCAAGTGGACAGAACAGAGTAATAGGGAGCTGCCAGCCCATATGTACTTAAATATATATGTATACACACACAGACCATTCCAAATACAGACAAGTTTTCTATTTTGTACAATTCACATGGACAGGAATCTCAGCTTGGTGGATGCTATTCAAAGTATTCCACCACCTCTAAAAAACCCAGTAGTTTTTTTCTGCTGTGTCAAGACAGGCAAACCGGTTCAAAGTACTTAAGCCAGCAAACACGTCTGCAATGCAGCCCAGCCTAAAGGCAACAACAGGCGAATGGTTTAATAAAGCTTCCCCATCAGGCTTAATTTCAGCCCTTAAAACATCTTGCGTGATTGGACCTTTGGGTGAGGCACATACATTATAGAAGTACATTATTTCTGAAACAGTAAATTCTTTGGGGCAGGAATCCAGAGTTCCTACAGGTCTTTATTTGCAGAGGCCTTGTTCAAGACTCTCTCCACTATTGAAACCCCAGAAGACAATGGCCAGAGTGCATTTCAGTTCTTTAAAATGCTTTGGTTTTCACTGCTAAAGATGTAATCTTGCATTTCTTTTACTGACATGGTATCATACACATACACCAAATGGTACCAGCTGGTGAGCAAGCCTCGACTCAAAGCATATGCTTCAGTGGTGCCAGCATCAGCCAACAATAACGTGCTGTCAGAAAACTGGATTAGCTCTCAGGCTAGGTGAAAAAAAAGGATTAAATGGAATCCACTGATAGTATTCCAGGCTCTGTAAGTCGAATATGGAACAAAACATTACACACTAATGTAAGAAACTAGATGGAAAATGTAAGGAAGTGACAAGACACAAAAGCCTAAAGGGAAACTACCAAGCATTGTACAGCTCCTGACAGGGAGAGCTGTGGAACAAAATCCTCGGTGTTCTGTAGAAACGTGTCTTTAACATCTTAAACTCACATTTTTTTCAGCCAAAAATTATACATATAAACTGGAGTATGTGAACAGAGCACCTTCGGTTTAACTGCAGAATAGCCTGAAACCATCCAAGAGATGCGAGTCTCCTAATAGGGAGAACCCACTCTGAACCCTCTCAAAAGACACGTAAGTGACCAAGTCTATTCATTACTTTGCTGCTGATAGCATTGGCAGAACCATGAAGCTGCTACCTTTATCCCAAAGCCTCAAACTGTAGCAGTGTGCTCAGCTACTGCCTGCACTGCTGCTGCAAAAACCTTCATCTTGCAGCTGAGGCTCTTTGCAAGGCCCCCCTGGGGTGCCAACTGCAGAGTTGAAGATGCTGCTGAGTTTTGCTGAGAAGACCACCAGCTGACCTTCCTGCCAGAGCAATGAGCTGACAGGCTACCAGTATTACAACTTTTCATGCAGCCACTCAGATGAAAATTTCTCTCCACTGATTGTGTGACATTTTGCCAGAAAAGCAAGAGACCATAAGTAGGAGCAATCCCTAAGTGAGGCACAGCCATCTGCTCAGAGCCACCCTTGCCTTTCCTCTGTGAGTGTCCAGGTCACCTCACAGAGGTATTGCTACCACCTGCCAACCATTATCATGAACTGTTTGGCTTGGAGCTGTTTTGCCAGTTCAAAAGAGGGGTCTCATGCAGTTCTCATCCCCAGGTAGCTTCATCCTGCAGCCTGCACAAGTCCCAGGGAACTCAGAGCTCAGTTCACTGTGAATTAGAAGGGCCAGAGGTTTGATTTTCTTTTGGATCCCTTGCCATCGGCTATAAAAAACAAACTGCCATCCAGCTCTTATCTGCCAAGCTCTGTATATGTGAATTTTGCTTCCTGTTATTGCAGCAACAGCAGGGATGGAGAAACGCTCTTGATTTCCTTTTTCAGAAGAATTTTCTTTTCTAAACAATTGGTATTACACAGAACAAAACAACCAAGAAACAGCATGGTCATTTCACAGATTTCCAGTAATGTTAGAGCTCTGTACATTGTTTCAGCTCTTGCTGAGATGAAGTTTGATTATGTTAATGTTATCCAGCCATTTAATTTGTTTAACTCAGGGACAATTTCACTACAGGCTTCCTGAATCTTTGGAAACTGGCTCTGCTCGCAAAAGTAAGGGTGGGCAAAGAATGACTCTAGGGGTTTTCCCTGACTTCTAGGAAAATAGCTGTGTATGTTCATAATGTGCCTGTTCGCGTGTATTTTCATAGGGGTGTGTGACTGTATTTGCCAGCAGAGAGGTAGGTGTGTCCTCCTCTAGCTCCTGAACCCACTGATCAATCTCAGCCAACCTGATGGAGGAATAACTAAGGTCTTGCAAACATGACAATCAAACCTAAGAGAGACCTCAGAAAAGGGTCACTCAAGGAAAAGGCTGCTGGGTGAAATTCCCAGAGAAGGCACCTGACAGAGCAAGAAAAGTTTCATTTGGAGCCTACTGTAAGGGGTCACAAACCCAGGAGCTCACAGGCAGATCCCAACAGCCCCAGCAGGCTTCCCAGTGTACCCATATTCTGCTGCAGCTTGGTGGAGCTGAGCAAACCAATGGTACAATCAACAGCAACACAGTCAGAATCACACGCTTGCTCACTTGCCCTGATGGTCAGGACCTGGATTACCCAGACCACATAACTGTATGACCCATATAGTATCTGATATATGTACATATGTAATATTGGTCAAATAATATAGATCTGACTGAGGCAGCCACATTAATTCAAGGATCCTCAAAACTAGTAATTGTGAAGAAGGTCCCAACCCTATCTCAGATGAATCCCTTGTATGTGGAGCACTGAGTGACCATGGGTTCCTGGGTGAATGCAATGTGCTTGTTCATACACAAAAGCGTAAGGACTTTTCGTTGCATCATGAGTTTATTTCCAACAGACAAGATAAGCAGAGTTGGTAAAGAAAATACCACCTCCTTGCACAGCATACACTCTTTGGGCACACCCAGTCTTATGTGTCTCTCAAGTCCTTGGAACAGAGAAATACTATCTCCATGTCTTTTCTATGGTATCCTAATTGCAGCTCAGCTTCCTGGTGCACATACTGTTACAGGAGTGGAGGATGGAGAAGTGGACATGACCATTGACATTATGCACAAAATGCCTGGTCCAGCCCTCTTGTTCCATAAAGAAAACTGGATCAGGTTAAATGAGCCACTTTCTGCAACTACGGGTCAATGAGGGACACAGGCACTAAAGCCAGGCTGCCCAGCAACAGCCCAGTCTTTAAGGCAGGATGATAAATTATTGGACAGCTAAGTGACATTGTGATGAAGTGGCATAACCATTATCTCTTCTACAATAAAACAGCTTGCACTTCTCATGAAGAGCTCATCAGAACTGTAACTTTTCAGTTTAAATCTTATCATACTGTATGAGCAGCTGGTTTACATTTTGCATTGTCCATTTCAAGGAATTATTCTCCTCCATTTGTTCCTTAAAAATTAATATCTTGCATCTTGTCTTACTTTGATGGTTTGTTTTACATTTCAGGAATGCAAAACAATTGCACAATAAATCACTGGAGGAATATACGTGAGGGTTATTTGTCATGGTTATAAATAAATGAACTTTAGCAATAGCTGATAAACAGAAGATTATGGACAATTCAGGGAGGCTCTTAAAAAGATCAGAGCATGACTTTAGCCCTTTAGTAACAAGCTTTATTTTATTGTCCCATAACCCATTGGAAACACTGCATGAGGGGTGGCCAACTGCCTCTCTAAGCTGGCAGCTGATTGCCAGGAAAAGGCTATAAAGCCCTATTTGTTCTTGTACAAGGTGCCTGTGCCATCCAGCTCTGCCAGGAGCAGAGATACTCAACACCTGTGAAAACCTGGCTGCCTGAAAATTGTGAACAAAGTTCATTCTACAGATGCTGAAGTTTTAGGAACTTAGCTTTAACTATTAAGATTAAATTAGAATCAAATTTGCACTTACGCCCATTGAAGTCAAGCATGATTGCAGTTCATTACAGAAGAGATTTCAAACTGCAAATCATAATGTCCTCCAGTTCTCAGACACATTAGGACTTTCCTTAGGGTAAAGCCTTTTTTCATT
>NW_008680919.1:10698-32189 GCF_000695815.1 Acanthisitta chloris | reverse complement strand
AACAGAAATAGGATTGCCCATTTCTTTAAATACTCCTTGAACCAAGGACTAAGTGAGAGAGTATATCCAGCTTCAATTTGCCAATGAAAGTATTGGAAGCTTCAATTTTTATGGACTCTCAAAGTGTCACAACTCACATATCTTTGTAGGAACTGGCCACTTCTGTGGCAATCTTAGTGTCTGAAAAAACCTAGACAGACTTAGGCTGTCTGTTAACCATAATCCCATTTACTGCTACATTCACTTAGAGAAGCTGAATCTTGCTTAAACCTGCATCTTTGAGAGCCTAGATTTGGTCCAGCTCAGTGAGAAAGGAAGAGAACAAAAGGATAAGTTGAATTTTTACGAGGAAATCTTATTTCTTAAATATACATCCCCGAGAACATGTGCCTCTTTCTGAATTCACGACCAAGGCTCAAGAATGCAACAATTAATCTGATTTCAAAATCAAATTTGAATATATACACAGATATTTTTGAAATGCAACCTTTCAGGAGCTATTTCAAAAGAGTAATTACCAGCAGTTATGAAGTAACCACCTTTATGATAATAGGATGCAATTAATTCAGACAATTCTCTATTGGTCAAGATAAAGTGCAACAGAAAGCAAAAGGGGGTTTAAAAAAAGGCACTTGGATACTTATGCTTCTGTCGGTGAGTTTGCAGTTATAGTCAGACCAAACACTGCTCTTAAGACACTGATATCCGAATTGCTGTTATCTGCCAAAAATGCTTGTGTTCAGTACACAGCTCTTATTGTCTATTGTTATTATCTATCTACACATCCATCTTGGGAATAACTGAAGTGTCCTTTGCTTTTCTGTCTGAGGGTGTGGTGAGATGGCAGGGCTGGGCTGATACTGACGCCGCAGGAGAGGGGACACACCCCAGCCCACCTCCCCTTCCTGCTACCTTCTGTTGGCACTGGTATGTAGCTGACGGTCCAGTAAACCAATTCAAACCAGAAATCCAGCAAGAAACCAACCCTGGGAATGTGAGGAACAGCACAGAGACAGTCTAACAGGCAGAGTAAGTCTATGCAGACAGACACGTACCAAAGCTGGAGCAGGGAAGGAGTGAAATGGCATTGCTGGGAGGGAGAGGGCTGGGGACACAGCCCCTGCACCAGCCACAAGGCATGATGTTGGCCTTGCTCTGCTGTCTGACCTCACCCTCAGCTGCTAGGAACAGTGACCTACAATATATTAGGAATGACAGCTTCTTCCTCCAGCCTTTGGTAGTATAGTATGCATGGGTGTCAGTGTACTGGAATATAGGGGTATACTGTGCTTGGGGAAAACATCAGGCTTGGAGCAGGAGATGAGGCATGGGGAAAGACAAATTGTCTGATGAAGTTGGCCAGAAGACAGGGCTAGTATAGCAAACAAACATATCCAGAATCAGCATCAGCTTCTTTCCTCATTCCTTCTTACCCATGTTCTAGCACTGACCAGCACCTTGGAGCAAACAGAGCAGCTGGGAGCTTTAGCAGAGGTGGGGATAAAAGGGGTAAAACTCTATCAAAACTGTGTCAAAAGTGTTTAGAGTCTGGTAGACAGAAGTCAGTGCCAAAAAGACAGGATTGTTGTATTAAAAGATTAATTTTCTGAATGTAAAGAACATTTGGAGACAACTATGCTCATGAAGTGGAGCACCCTGAAGACCAGCCAGCAAGGCACTAGTCTTGCCACACCACTCCTCTGACTGAGAAGTCTCCCATATGCCTGTTCTCCACACCAGCTCAGCACACATACTGGCCTCAGAGAAAGCATGGTGCTTTCTCTGGGAGAGATTAGATCAGGGCAAGGTACAGCAGGCACACACAGGTCTTTGGGAAGCTGGCCCAGCTCCAGGTTTGTTGAGTCCTTGGTACCAGGGAGTGCAGAGTGGGTAGCGGGGAGCCCCATGCAGATCTGCATACAGCCTTGCACACCCCCAGATGGCCACCAGATCCCTGGCAAAAGCTGCCGAGGAGCACTCCCACATTTGTACAAACAGGAAAATATGACAACTATCTGCCCAAAGGGGTTTCTGGTTCCATGACAACATATCAAACATGAAATGCTCCCACCTTTCTCAGAGGGAATTCACAAGGCAGGAGGCAGGTCGGTGGGGTGGAGAGCACCTCAGTGCTAGTGAAACAATACAGGCAGGTGCAGATCATGCTACTGCAGAACACCTGGCAATTGTCAAAACAGCAGAAACTAGTCAACTGGTGTTGATACTTCATTACAGAGCATTTTTTCGTTTATGATTATTAAATCTTTCATCCTTTACTAGCACATTTTTTTCTCCCCTCGCATAAACAACCTTTGGTTCCCTGGAATGGAGTGAGGCTCTTTCACACAGTCAGCCACAGCCCAGAAGAGCCACAGAGAGGAGAGTAAGTGCTCAGGCATCCTCTTTGCTTTGTTGTTTTTATTTCCACTTGATAGACCCTGACTTTTCATTACAAGGAGGCTCCAAAAGCCTCCATGGGCAGAAAGGGAGGCAGGGGGAATTCTCAGGGTGGGGTATGGGCTACGGACACTTTCACCCTCCAGCCATCATTAGAGACACGTCATGTTGGGTAAGCAGAGCCTTCCCTAGAGAAGCATAGCTCAGTGCAAAGCCATTCTCTTCCTCACACTGCCCTGCAGACAGACTGCACAGGTTTGCTGGGTGTTCTGTGAGAGGAGCTGGTAAACCCAAGGTCAGCTTGTCCCCACTTGGGCAAGTGCTAGTTATTTTACTGGGCTGCTTGGCACAGAGAAGGGGTTGAGTCCTGTCAGCATGTGCATTCCCACAGCAAAGCTTAGCAGCCAACATGGACGTACGCAACAGTCACAGACATATGGAGATTTGGGGTTGCAGCCTGCACATTTTCATGCTCTCCACCACACATTCATCAACCTCGGAATATGCACTCTCATCTTCAGGGCCTGACTTGGAGCCATGGGACAACATGAGGTGATGTGAAAGTAACCCTGTACCTGCAGCACCACAGAGGTGATTCATCTGCTGAGGTTTGGTCATCGCTCCTAATCACCTCACGTGCAGCTTCCTTAACCTCCAGTGACTCCCCAGATAGCGCAGTCATATAGGGCACCTGGAACGGTTTATGTGCTGTAACTACAGTATATGTGCTCTGTAACTGTATATATTGTTGTAGTGCATGGATAGCAGTTGGTTGTACGTACCTTAAGAATATCACTAAAAGCAGAGGTGAAGGCTCACCTACTCCTGGATCCAGCCATGAAGGGGTACCTGAACACAATCATCTATACTCAATGCAGTGTCCTCTACTTTCCCACAGTATCATTACCCATTTAGAGCTGCTCAAGCCAGGATAGTAAAAATTACAAGAGGAAGGCAGACTGTTTGTCCAAGAGGGCACAGTGAGGGTCTTCTTTGGCAGACTTGTATTATCAGACAAGAACAGAAAACCATGTATAGTGAAAACTGTAAATCAGACTCTCTGGGTGCACATGAGTTGCACACGCTTTGTATCATGCTGGAAACACAGTGGAGCTTCAAAATGGGACTAAATTATGTTGGTGTCCTACTGCTATGGGTTTCAAAAACACCACTAAAACCCCATACATAACATTCTTACTCATGCCTTTAAACAGCCAGTCAGGCCCTCTGCAGCTCTCTGTGGCTGAATGTGCCAGAAATCAGCCAGCGCATCAGTGCAGGTTTCTAGCCTCCTACGTCTGTGTATATTCAGTAAACACAGCTATTTGGCTCTGACTGAGCCCTTGTGGTTTCTCCACACAGACTTTGTTGCCTAAAGAGCAAAAGAGTTGAAATATGTGACTAATTATGATGTTTTACCCTGTTTACATGTGCAGGAGTTGAAATGCTTTGCAGAACAGACAGGGATCCTCTTTCCTAGTCATGCAAAGCACAAAGCGCAACGGGGACCTGAGGCAACTCCTGTGAGCTCTACTCTAGGAAGGTCAACAGCCACAGCCCATTGGTGGGGCAGTCTAACAAATATTGACAAGCAGAGCTTGTCCACCTTTAATCTAGGAGAGATGCTTGGTTTTGTTTCTGACTTGAAAGCTCAGGAGATGGGTTTATCCACCCTTGTTTGTTAGCTACTTCATCCCTGTATAAAGACCAATTTTCCTCTGTTCTGTCACACTTTGCATGACGTTGTTGTTTTCTGCTTGTGCAACAGTCACCACAACCACTGAACTTATAACGCAAATGTTTGCAGAATTCAGACTCAAAATGTATACCCTGTAAGCTTACCAGCCAGCAAATTTTTGAAAGCAAACTTGAAAGAAGTACAAGTTGGCCAGAACAGCCTGTTTAAAGTCCAAATTCAAATGAGTACTCATAGAAAATATGTTGTAGAATACGCCCAGATTTTATGACACAACAATAATAATAGTAATACCACCTAACTTTCATCAGCAGATCTCGAAAGCACTCCACTCTATTAAGCATCCTTAGAGCAGCTACTTTGCAATAAGCACTTTTTCAGCTGCTGACAATATTTAAATTACTGAAACAGATTAAGTGATATTATTAACTAATCACCTGCCAAGCCCTTTTACATCAAGTTGCTACCTGGAGCAAAGTCTCATGCTTAGTTTTAGAGCAACTGACACCTATGGTTTATCAGGGCAACTGCAAGCATAAACAATAAACCTAACAGCACAAAGGTTAGTTTGCATGACCTAGTTTAGTTTTTGCCAGTTGTATACAGCATCATTTCGGCCATGCAGATGTTATTCTTCTTAAATCAGTTGATGTCTGGGGAAAACAAAATCTTAGCTTTCCAGAGATGATACAAATCATATCAGAATGGATCAGTCCAGGAATCACAAGTGTAAATCAACAAGAAGTGAACACCTCAGACTGAGCATGGCAAGAAGGACTTCAGTGGATCTGCCTGTAAGAGAGAGAGGGGAGACTCATGAAATGAGAAGTTATTTTTCTTCTTCAAAACTACTGTTAAATTTTGTTATTGTGCAATATCAGGCTCTACTAGGTGGTAGATAGTGCATTAGATAGGCACAGTGGGTGGTAGATGTGTATTAAGATACTGCATGAAGCAATAATGTTTCCTAAACTTTCTCTTTCTTCTACCCAGCACACAATGCAAAAAAGCATGAAAACTACCCACAGGTTAGTGGTGGCTAGCTTTGAGGGGCCCATGTTGCATTTGAAGATATTTTGACTGTGTTAAAAACAGCCAGTTTCACAGGCTGCAATGACCCTATGAAGTTACACAGTGCTTGAAAAGTTATTTTTCATAAAAGCATGAGGTCAGGTGTTGTATGGACAATGCTCTCAGACACACAATGTGATTATTGAGGTTGTCCTGTGCAGTGCCAGGAGTTGAACTTGATGATCCTTGTGGGTCCCTTCCAACTCAGAATATTCTAGGATACTATTTTCAAAGTGCTAATTGCATTTCAAAACAAAAATTGAATGTTTTGCCCTCACAGTGAGGCACAAAGCTTGAAAATGCAACCAGAGGGTATTTTAAGAGCTGAGATACTGAGAGACAAATAACACCTGAAGCTGCAGTAAAGAAATAAAATACCATTTGCAGTGCCTAGTATTTTCAGTGCAGCATACCTACTTTTTATTTATCATGATTTGCAACATGAGAGAAAAGAGATTTTTGGATTTTCTGAGAACTAGGGGAATCCTCTACTGAGGCTCCAAGAAACAGAGGCAGCCTTGTAAGAGGATGGGTTACCCTGAGATCAGCTCTGTTTGTGGGCAGCAGGTATCACCTCAAGTACTGAACCCAGAGAAGGGAGAACAAGTATTCACCAAAGCTAAAGGAAAAGACCCTGAAAAATGGAGCCTCTAAGTTGCCTGTCTACCACAAAATACACTTACAGTAAAAACACTATGTAAAGTCAATTTGATTTATCAGTTTATTATTAATTTTGAATTAGTTTAGATACCCCAGAATTAGAATATAGGCTTGTCTTTGTGAGTGATAAAGAAAACAGATATTGCAAAATAATATAAGGCTCTCCCTTGCTCTCCCTCAAGCCTTTCCCTATATTGTTCAAAAAATAAAGGCAAAAGACAGGACATTTCCCTTCATGTAGCTCATGTTTTGCCAAAGCTTGCAAAATGGCAGCAGTACCATTTTCACATGAGTCCATTGCAATGGAATTAGGTTATACTTTATTTTGTCTCATACCTTAGCCCTAGGTGGGGCCTTTGTGTTGATGCCAGGACAAGTCAAGCAACAATTGTCAGGTAACCTCAGACTGCAATTAAAATGAATGCTGAAATAAAGTGTTTCTGAACAGAAAGTTGTAAAAGAGAGATAGGCAGAGAAGAAAGTTCAACAAAGGCAACTGCAGGATCCTACACCTGGGGAAGAGCAACCCCATGCACCAGCACATGCTAGGGGCTGACATGCTGGAAAGCAGCTGTGCAGAGAAGGACCTGAGGGTCCTGGTGGACAACAAGCTCTTTATGAGCCAACAATGTGTCCTTGTGGTCAAGCAGGCCAATGGTATCCTGGGTTACCTTAGGAAGCACATTGGCAGTGATCCACTGGAGGAAGGTGATCCTGCTCTCTACTCAGCCCTAATGAGGCCACATCTGGAGTGCTGTGCCCAGTCCTGGGCTCCTCAGTTTAAGAGGTACATGGAGCTCCTGGAGCAGGTCCACCTTAACCCAGATGATTAAGGTACTGGAGCATCTCTTTTATGAGGAAAGGCTGAGGGAGTTGGGCCTATTCAGCCTTGAGAAGAGACAACTGAGAGGGGACCTTATGAATGTCTCTAAGTATCTGAAGAGAGATCTCAAGAAGATGAAGCCAGGCTCTTCTCTGCCCAGCAAAGCAATAGGACAAGAGGCAATGGGCAGAAACTGATGCACAGGAAGTTCCACTTGAATATGAAGAAGAACTTCTTTACTGCACAGGTGACTGAGCACTGGAACAGAGAGGTCATGGAATCTCCCACACTGGAGATATTCAAGAGCTGTCTGGATGGCAACCCTGAGCCATGTGCTCTAGGATGACCATGCTTGAGCAGAGAGGTTAGACCAGATGACCCTTCTATGGTCCCTTCCAACCTTATCCATTCTCAGATTCTGTGAGAAGTTAAACAGATTGTAGTTACTAGCAAACTACATTTTAACATGGGAAGCAAAATCTCAACATGATATGCAGTAAGATAAAGAGATTCTAGAAGACAACTTCGAGATTATCTGTATGATGGAATACTGGGGAGATTTATTACTTTTAAGTTATAGTTGAATGAAACAGCTTTACCTTGCAATATATTTTAGTCAAACACATAAGTGATAGGGATAAAAAAAGAAAAAAATCCCAATGCTAATTTAAATATGAGTGAATCAGAGGAAATGGCTAAAGAAAGAAGGAAAGGGTATAGATTTAAGCTACATGATCCCTGTATCTTAGGGGTCTCTCACAGTCCTCACAGCACACAGAAATCACGGTTTTGCTCAGGCACAGCCTGCATTTTCAGCTTAGCAGGAGCCAGCTAACTGTATCAGTTCTCTGTAAATCAGAGATGTCTGTGGTCATCAGCTCCAACATGCAGATGCAGGCCTGCAGACGTGCAGGTGAAACCACAAATTGAGCCATGCTTCCAGCTTCCAGCATGCTTAAGGCTTCCAGCAATCACTTCCATTAGTGAAGCACCAGGATGACTCCTACCTCTACAGCTCCCATTCTTGGGTACATCCCCTCAAGCCTCAGGTTTCCATCCATAGCACGCAAACAGTAACATCACAGCACCTCCTCGACCACAGTCTATGTCAACTAATGCCCTCTGGTCAAGAAAAACACATTATCAACCTTTCTGAGTCTTCAGAGACTATAGCAAGGCTTTCCTATACCTGAAAGCTGCAATGCACAGCCCACCAGGGCTGAGGGGGCAGGAGTTTCTTTTAACGAGTTCCACTCTCGAGGCAAAGCTGCTCTCCACAAACTTGACTAGCTGATCTCCTACTAGTAGCCACACTTACCTGAAGACTTAATGTAGCATGTGGCTCACCTGGTCTGGGTGCTGCACAAGGCTCATACATGGGCTGTATGTGCTGCTCTGTAGTCATTATTTTGCAGCTGGAGTTAAACATGTACCAGGTAGTTAACAGCCTACTTAATTGATTTTTACCCTGTTCTCTCCAGAATAGTTTGACCAGATAGCTGACTTCTGTAATGTATTTCTTCTTTGCATTTTACTGTGGTTATTTGCTTTGTAACTTCTCAGATTGCAGCCCATTTGAAAGTACTTGTGTGCACTTGAAGTGTTCGATATTTAGCTGTCAAAACATTTTGATCAGAAATGTAGGACCAATAACATGTTTCGTATTTCCAAGGACATCGGCCCAGCTGTCAAAACATTTTGATCAGAAATGTGGGACCAATAACATGTTTCATATTTCCAAGGACATCGGCCCGAGTCCTGCCCTCATCTTACTGCATGATCATAATATCCTTTAGCATTTAGATACTGCTCTGCCCCTTAGCAGATTTTCATGCCCTTTCTAGAATGAGACAGGTGTTTTTATGTGCATTTTTCGAATAGGACTCCTGTCTGAAGCACAGTAGTAGGATGACTTGTCTTTGTGTCAGGCCAAGAGCAAACAAAAAAGAACTCTAATGTCTTCTTGCCAAGATAGTATCCCAGTTACAAGTACCACCAATTTCTTCTACCTTAAAGTTTTGTACATATTTATAACATCTACTTTGCTGGTTCTACTTTTCCAACAAAATCAAGATGGACCATTGATAGTGTGTGGTGCTCACTTGGAATCACTTGGTGACTACATCTGCCTGTGGACTCAGTCTCAGGACAGTTATACACCCAGTCTGGACACGTGGGAACAGCTAGCTTTAGTGGAAATTGTTGCTGTTCTGAATTGATCAGCTTTGCCAATGGACAGGCAGAGCTGGGAAATGATCTGCCCTTCAAGCTTTGAATAATTTGTATTGCCACACGGTATCTGAAAGAAGAAAAAGCCAAACCCTCAGTAAAGCTCTTCTCTTCAATGCATATCATAGATACCTCACATACCTTACCTGCAGAGCTACTTCTGCTGCACTTGCCCTACAGCTGGAGCTCCTGTATGCAAAATAAGCAGTGTAACAGCTGATGCTGATTGTAGCAAAACTGGTCCTGTATTAACTCCTTTTGGGGGATTGCTTTAATGCTTGCATTGATATTTCAGTGTCATCCTTCTTCAAAAAAGTCAAGGGTGACCTCCAAGTGCAGAAACATTTCTCAAAATGTGAGAAGAAAAAGAAGGAAACTCTCTATAAAAGAAAGATCATCAGAGATTTCACTTTGATCTTACTCTATTGTTTTGGTTTTGCTTCTTTTCTCAAAGTTCAAGTATTTTCTCGCCTGTAGCAATGCTAACAAATGGAACATGCTAACACACCCTCCTGCTTGTTGCTGATTACTGTATTAAGATAGGTGTCAGATCAAAAAGCAGATGAAACAACAGAGGTCTAGTTTACAAACTTTATTTAAGCAGCCAAGGTCTTACATTAACTTAGAAATACCTTGTAGACTTTTATCACTGCTGTTAATTATTAAAACATACAGACTAATTTTGCATCTGCTGCTGGAAGGAGTCAATAGGGCCAGCTCTGAAAAGCTTCGAAGACTGTCCCTGTGTATAGATTTTGAGCACACCTACCCTGAGTAACTTGGTATCTTTGTGCAGTGAAGATGTCCAGTGCACAGTGCCAAGCCAGGCTGGGTCTGCCTTTGTGTTCAAGTGCAACCCAGAGAGAAGCAAGTTTCACTGAGAATGTTTCTTGCCCCCAAAATGCTCATTTGCTGGCATAAGCTTTAAATTGTAGCTGTACGAAATCCAAAAAGAATTGCTGCAAGGCAAATGACATAAGGGGGTGTAGGAATAAATACCATGGCTGGACATAGTCAAACGCAGCCCATAGTATTTCCCCCTCTCACCCCTCCTCCCTCCAGGAGACAAGTCAGAGAGTTTATGCTCCTCTGACAAATCACATTCCAAAAAATTAATGACAACAAGTATTAAATGAATTATTAAAAATCATTAAAAGCCAGCTATAACTTCTTTAAACAAAACTGAGCCCCGTACCCTCATGGTGGTGCCTTCAGTGAGATGGCTGACCTGGCACTGCCTCTGGCCAACCCTCCCTACCTTTGCTCCACAGGCCTCTGGGACCATGAAGGGCTCTGGAGAATGGACTTCTGCAGCAGGAAAGACCACTAGAGGGCATTCAGCACACAAGTTTCCCTAATAGTTGGGTGCCCATAGCACCCAATAAAATCAATTAACTGGTGTTATGTGGACGTGGTAAGTTGGAGAACACCTACACTCCTCGATTCATGTTTGTTCAAGACTTAATGGAGGTAATATTTGTCCTGACGCTACCACAAATGCTGTTCCTATGTAATTACAGCCAGAATTACACCACAGGAGGCTCAAATCCTATAGTAACAGGTTACTTTGGAGTATAGAAATTCAGATTTGCATCTATTGTTTGTTTTGCTTTTTGTTCAGGTTTCCAGTAGACATCAAAGTAAATGGCCCTCACCACGGTTCACATTACTCCTCCATATATGTGTGCAAACATGTACATCCAATTCTCCTTACTTGAAAATAGCCACTCACAGGTCTTCTTCTTTGGTTGACAAGGTATTATTTAGCAGGCACCTTTCCTTCTGCTACCTTTACCCTGTTATCACTTCTTTCTGCAGTTTGCTCACTCAATTAAAGAGAAGTAGGTTTATTTGATTTGCCTTTTTGTTCAGATATAGGTTTACATAGTATGTAATTTTCTTGCTCTTGAGCTGCAGCTGGATCATTGAGCCTAATTCTCCTAAAACACTGTTTTTATATAAAATAGAAGAGTATCTCAATAACTTAAGAGATGTAAGGTTTGGTACACTGCTGACTTTAGAGCAAAAATGAGACTAAGTAACAAGTGGCTAGTAACACACTTCTGTCATTAGAGGACACAGTACAGTATTGACAGCCACATTAAATACAGTCCCTTTATCTAGTAAGGTCAGTTGTGGCAGTGCAGCCATCACCAGAACAGCATTTAAAGTCTGAATCAGTGCTGGGACCATCGATGGGATCTGCAGTGAGTTTCCACAGCCCATGCTGCATTCCTCAAAGAAGGGCTGCAGATAGGTGGTGGCTGTGTCTTATGTCTGTGCCTCCTGCTCACGGGAAGTGGTGATTGCCTGAGTCTTTAAACCATGAAATAGTAATGTCCTGCTGCAGGTTTTTAAGCCAAAACCTGAAAGGAAGAACACAACCATTGTTTGGACAAATACAGTCTATGTTCTTATTCCCAGATCTTCAAGCCATAGTATTATAATCACACTTTTATTGTGATGGAATTTCAGCCACTCATTACCATATTAGTTGCTTTCTTTGTCTGAGATTAATTATTTTTCCTGGATCGGACTGCTCTAGTCCTAACGGTTGAAAATTTTTCTAGACATTGTGTGACAGCTCAAATGGCTTAGCAGAAGTTGTTAGGGCTATGTGGAAAGCCCTCAGACATAAATTTTCCAGGAACAGCAATGTTTCTTGTTTTGCCTTGTCCTTCAGGATTGTAAGTCATTGTTTTATAAGTTTTCCACTTATTAGGCATATTTAAATTTAATATGTGGAATGGGAAACTAAGTGATGAAATTCCATTCCCGTGCTTGCTCTTTTCCCTCAGTATTTCAAACTGTAAACTCTAACGGTCAAAAGGAAACTCACTAAATTCTACAGCCTTATTCTAACAAATAACAATTATTTTCCTGTTTCTTCCATCTAAGCCTTCCTATCAACATTAGTTGGGAGGAGGTAGGGCAAAAAGGAGAGGAAGGAAGAGAGGCTAGGGGGAACTGTCTCTGTGAAACAGGGGTGTACCTGGCGGCACAAACAATAAAACACTATTTGACAATCTCCCCATTAACTTGCAGGTTGCCTGTTCTATAAGTTTGCCCAAGCCCCCAAAACATTTTCCTTACTGGTGTTCATGCTTCTGTGATGGGATATTTCAAGAGGTATCATCTTGAGGAAGGATCTGTGACTAAGGAGTAACTTTGCCCTGTGCAGCAGATTTTCTCCAAAAAATCTCCAATTACTCAAGGAGTAAGGATGGTCTTTGAGGTACTCCCAGTGTGAGGCACAGGACAGAGCTCTAGAGGTAGGGATTTCATTATACAAGCCTGTTTATTACTGTCCTCTTTCTAACCCATCACAAATTGCCCCTCAATATATTAACCTCCCTTTGTGCCTCACATCCCCATCTATAAATGCCAATAACAGGTCCTTTCTCCTGCCCATTATTTCTCTTGTGGTCACACTATGAACTGCTTGGAGGATGGACTGTACCAACAATGAATGAATCCATTGGTCTAAATTATAACCAGTAGTTACATGGCACCAGGAATAAGTGTGGTTAATCCAATAAGTGAAGCTCGAAGAATTAATTCTGAGAACATTATTTTGGGGTCATTTCCACTGACTGATGCAAATGGACACTGATGGAATCTGCATTCCTTTCAGGGCAGCCTGAACAGCTCATCCTAATTTTTTTTTCTTACCCCAAGCACTTGAAAATATAATTGTGAAGGTCAAGGATTGCTCAGGGTGATATGGTTAGAGCTTTTTTAAGTTTCTGACTTGATTCAACACAGCAAGATGATACTACAACGAAAAACTTGGGGTGTATGCATAGTCATGCCAGGATCAGCAGGACTGCTTAGCAAAATCTCTACTCTAGGCTTCCCATAATATACCCAATAAAAAATAATGACTGACAAGGTTTTTCTATTTTATTTTTGGTTGTGAAGACTAATTCAAAGATAATTGCATTGTTTTCATGTCAGCTGTTTAACTTTCACTTTTAAGAGGAAACTGTCAGTATAGGTATTAGAATGAAGTAAAGTCCTTTAATCATTTACCATAATTAAGATAAGTGAACTTTAGACAAAGCAAATCATACCACTGACATTTCTGCCCAACCCTGTTTCTTTTAGTTTGCTCTCCTAATTTCCCCCCCTCTCACTTGGAATGGCAAGCCAAACATTTTGCCAACTCTAGCAGCAAAAAAAGTGTGACATTTCTTTTACCCCATCAGAAAAAAAAAAAGGGCTGGATAACTGGAACAGTTGAATTTCAACTATGTTATAAACAAAGAATCACTGGTTTTGCACTGACTATTTTACTTCAGTTTCTCTTTTAATTTCTGTACCATTTAAGCCTTCAGATAGCATTATTTACTCTTGGATTAATCTGCTTATTCGAGTAACAGCTTCAGCAGCTTGTCTGAGATAAAATGTGTGTAATCTCAGGGACAAAAACTCTCTGGTCACTGCTGAGTCAAAACTTCACTGAAGATAATGTTCTTGCTGGGAGAGTCTAAGAATACCAGCAAGATTTGCAGAAGGGGGTAATATTTTTATCAGACTAGCTGACACAGCTGAAAAAGAAAACAAGTGTCTGGGTACAAAAGTCCTTCTTCAAGTCAAAAATAGAAGCTGAAAAGATAGATTGGGAACAATTGCTCTAATTTTAACCTGATTATGCTGTCCACTTAGTCTATGAGAAAGAAAAGATCTTCCCAGATGTTACCTACAAAGCAGAGATGAAGGTGCTTAGGCTGTTCTCAGAGAATATTGCTACTGAAGATGTTAACTCTGAAACTGGGAGGGACAGAGCTGATGACCTTCAGAGGTCCCTTTCAACCTCAGTTATTTTTGAGGATCTGTGATTTTATGTTACCTTTTCCCCTAAATCTTGCCTTTTAAATGACAAAGCTCTGTTGCCTTTCTCCCCTTGCAGCACAGGCCTGGGGGTGACATGGGCCATTTTGCAAGTTTTCATTCAGATGTGGGCTGTTCCAGATGAATTCCTGTTGTGGGAAAGACCAGATCAAAAATGGAAGAGGGAAAAAACAAAATACAGGGCAAACAGGAGCAGGGGTCAGGGAGCCTTAGCAAGGGGGGTGCAGGAGAGTGTTTTACACATACTCACAAGAATGGTCATGCACACATCCACTGAGACATTTGACATTGAGGTCAATCATGTCTTTCAGCTATTTGGAGAACGACATTGCTGTGGGTTTCGAAAGGATGATCTGCAAGTGCAGCCAAAGCCATCTCATTAGAGCACCTGCCAGTCTTTATCAGTTGTCAAATAAAGCAGATGGATTTGGTCAGCAAACCTGCAGATAAAACATTAAAGGTTTTGTTGTGTTTTTTTCTTACTTTGGGCCCCACTTCAAAGCTAGTTTCTGCTTTAAAGTTCTGACTCAGTCTGATAAATAAAAGAAGTCTAGCTTTCCAGTTAGAAGTGTTTGTTAACAAAAAGCCATCACAGCTGACCCTTATGATATTTAGCATAGGCAGATTCCACCTCTTTTTTATTTTTCTCCTCATAAAAGGAGGGGAAACGGCTTACCAGAAGTTATGGCAAAATAATTCTATCAATAAAATAGCAAGCATTAATAATAATAATTCAGTAACAAGCATTCATTACCTCTTAGAAGTTTAAAACAGTTGTGTCTCACAGAACCTAAAACATAATGACAGAAGTTAAAGGACATAATTCTCATACGACCATAAAATTAGGTTGCTCTCCTTAACATGAAGTTCACAAGAATGGATAGAGGAGTTGATACAGGAGAGCTGCATCTTGCCTGTTAGGGCAAGCTTCCAGACAGTTGTCCTCTGTACTTTAGAGCAGGCCTATAGACTGCTAGGTTACACATAACTCACTGCTGTACCTTTTCTGAAGCTGACAATTGCCATTACTGTGGCTGGAAGCCCAGTCCCCTCCAGCAGGATAGGCCACTGAAGGACAGATACTTTTCCTGCCTCCCCTTCAGCCTCTTTGGACATGAGGAACAACACTGAGCCTAGTTGACCAAACTTTGGCTTGTGTGGGTACAAAAGTCATTCTCACTCAGGTGTTTGTGCAACACAAACATTAGAAAGAAGCATAGAATCATCAAGGCTGGAGAAGACTTCTAAGATCATCAAGTCCAACCACTCTGCTGTAACCCCTAACCCCTAAACCATATCCTCCAGATCCAGATGCCTCTTAAACACTTCCAGGGATGGTGACTCCACCACCTCCCTGGGCAATCTATTCCAGTGCCTGACCCTCCTAATAGTAAACATTTTTTTCCTAACATCTAATCTGAATCTCCTCTGTTTCAGTTCATGACCATTCCCTCTAGTCCTCTCATTGCAGGCATGGCAGAAGAGACCATCCCCCACCTCTCCAGATAGGCACCATCAGAGGGAATTCATTAAGAAAATGCAAATTCATCTCCTCGGCAAGCTACTTACATTCTCCTTTCAGGTCTGATTATGATTCTCAGTCATTACAGAAAGCACCTCTACATACTCATCATTTCCCAGCAGCTACTTCCTAATATATTTCATTGCTGATGGGATTGGATGTTGCTTCAGACATATTTTTGATGCTGAGATTAAGAAGTGAGCATCTTTCTGGGAACCAATGCCAAGGGCATAAATCTCAGAGAGATATGATGAATGGAGAGGTGCGAGGGAGGCACTTGAGGAAATAGCCCAATCTCACTCACATCAGTGATTTCAGGGAGGTAGGGGTCCTTTGGAGAAGTAAAGAACTTACAAGGACTTGTCAAAGAAGATTGTAGTAAGAGATTTGACATAATTCAGCAAATGCTTTCTGATGATGAGTAAGAAAACACTGTTTCCTTCCTGGCAAAACCCTCATTTATCACCTGGGAGCAAAACTAATTGAGTGACTCAAATGAAAACTGCGAAGTGATGGTTTTAATTATCTCTTCTGTGTAATAATTCTTTGTCATGCAGACATGCAAATGATTTTCTGTTTCCAAAAGATTGTGTTTGTGATAAAAGAGAAGAAAACAGCCCAGATTTTACCTTCAGCAACACGAGTCTACATCCACTGTAAAGTCATTAAAGGTGTTGGAATCACATGGGATTTAATACGTAATTGAGAGTAATAGCAGCTTCAAATTACACTAGTTTATCACTGTGTGCTTTTTGTGATGCCTCAGGAGTGATATGCCTTAAATCTTGCATAGAGAGGTTGTCATTCAATGAGGAGTCCCTGCAGCTGATACAGTGGCAGACTGGCATCCTTTTAATAATCCAAGCAAATCCATATGGGTCAAAACAAACCATGGAGTCTGCAATCTCTGCATCTGGTATTTCAGCTAACATTTGCCTGGCAGGAAGGGGGAGGAATGGTGAGAGGGAGAGGGAAGAGGGAGGAGCAGCTCTGGATTTCAGATGGAATTGGAATAATTCCTTTATGTCAGGGCATTAGCATAGCATCTGTGCCAGTGAAATTAGCCCACTATTGTACTGGATAAACAGCGTGGGTTGAGACAACAAACCTGCTGATCTTATCTGTCAACACGCAGATCATCATCTGGGTTTTGACTTATCATCTGCTCTGTCAACATTTCTCTCATAGAGAAAAGAAATGGCAATAGCAAGAGTAAAAGCAGCCTACAGCACACAAGAAGTTTTTTATTTTAGCAACCTGCCAGGCCACAAAGAAACGTGCCATTTTAGAGGGGAAGGAATATTATTACTGAAGAGCATAGCCTCTGGGCAATGTTCAGCAATGGGATTACATTGAATTCCATCTTGGACAACAGCTTGGTGATACAGATGGCAAAGAGTTACAGTGTTTGTAATCAATCTTTCTCACCAGAAACCTCAGAATTTTAGTTAAACATTTTCTTTAATTTTGCTTGATTTTCTTTGTGCATTTGTGTCTGTATCAAAATTAACAGAGAAATATACAAAACAAGCAAACAAAACCCAAAGCACAATGCTTCCATTAACGCAATATTTTGGCTGAAATCTTAATCAGCAAGACCAGGTGACTGAACACTGTTTCCCTTCCTCACATCTCATTTTTCATCTTCTGTTTCCCTTTCTTTGTCTGTCAAGCTGCCGTGAGAAGATGGCTTTTCATTGTGTGAGCAGTGGGAAGTACCTCTGGATTGGCATTAGCTCCTTAGCCAACATAACCTGCCACATTAACCTGGAAACCTTTACAAAAGAAAGATTTATCCCGATGCCCAGGTGCTGATAAAAGGTGACCTACTTTCTTACCCTGTTTGTATTTCGTTTACTGCTGAGCAATCAGGGTGCACGGGAAGAAGTGAAGCAATCCCAAGAGCATGAGAAAAGCCATGCCTTGGAGAAGGAAGATCCACTGAGAGATGATGGCACAGCCACGATTGTCTCTCTGAAACATATTGTCAGAGTTCAAACTCTTATTAAAGGGATCAGCCTCTCCCTTTCTGAACCAATTTGTGCAACTGTGAAGCCTTTAACATCCTCGTGTCTTTAACAAGGAAGAAAAAACTACTTAAATTAAATGGCTTTGGTACAAAGAGGATCTGGCAGTGGCCAGCTTTATATTATTAACATTTCCCAGGAGTGATGTTCCATAGTGGCAGGCTGATGTAATTACCAGAAGTGAAGCTGTAAGTACTATTGAAAAGACCAAGAGATTTGCTAGCGACTTCAAAGAGGTAAAGATTTATGTGGATTTGCACGGGGATAGAAAATGCAATGGGTTAGAAAATCAGGTCCTCCAGTGTCTTTAATCTTTTGTGGGCTTTATCCAGACATTTTGGTCTACAGGGGATTTAAATTAAGTTGCAAAAGAGACTTCCTAAACTTTCTATCTGCATGTTATATTATGTGGGTTTTTTACTATTAGCTTAAAAAATTGACCTTTTCTAAGCTTTGTGGATTAATGGCTTGTGGACAACTAATGCTGGCTTAGCTTTGGCAAGAAATTTACTTTCATGGTGTGGAGACAGATGATGATCTAATAGTGGTTTGTCTTTATCCAGGAAATTCACATATATAGTAAAAGATAAAAGAAAGGTCTTGGGATGAACTAGTAAATTATCAAAATTTACAGGCCAGGATAAAGTACTCTGTAAAATGCATTTGAGAGAACTTGTAGTACAAAATATGCTACAGGCTGCTGCTGTGAAAGTATATAATCAGATGTTTAGACCTTTTTTGGTCCTAATTTTGTTCAAAGAGCAATGTTTCTGAAGTAATTGTGCAGATGTGTTCTGAATTATTTATAACTGATCATGTGCCAGATTTTGCATTGCTTTTGGTATGTTTTTTCAAATGGAGGTCACTCCAGAATGTGAAAGAGCAGTCAACTAGGGTAAAAAAAATCACACTTGTGATTTAACATAAACTGGGGTCCATATGGATATTGAGAAAAGGGATACCTTCTCTCAGACCATGCACTGTGACAAGGTATCCCAGAGGATCCAGTGTTCTGAGGATCCTCCTTGTTGTTTTACAGCAAAGGTGGGAATCTTACTTCTCTGAGGTAGTGAGACACATTTTCAAAAACACTCAGCAATGTGAAAGATCTACAAATTGTCTGGACCAAAGATCACTGCAAAGATCCCTTCAAAGATGAAATAAGCATCTTTAAAAAGTTTCCAACTCCTATTCAGTCCTCCCCACTTGTCAACTTTTCCCTCTGGCTTCTAGATTCCAGCACACTTTGAAAATCCACCGTTATAAAAATTTTATGGAGGTCCAGGTCAAACATGGAGTAAGTTAAGGCATGCTTCAGTAGGCAGATGGCAAACAGCCTTCTATTAAAAGAAATGTTACGTGATAGTTTCCACTGTGCTTTGGTTTTCCTTTGTGTTCAATTGAAATAAAGATACTTATTCCATGGCAGCATTTCATGGTTAAAACTGGTTTGCTTTTTAAGACCTCTGGAGAGAAGCTGACACAGTGGGCTGGGGATGATTGACTACTTACCCTTGAGCAGAAGTGGAGTTGTTCTGGACCCCAGCATCCTCAAAAAGGCAGGCAGAGAGAACTCAGTAGCAACTGAATGAAGTGTGTGTTTAACACCAGCTGTGGGAGGTGATGTCCATCCCCTGCCTTCTGCCTTCAAGCCCTTTGCTGGCCCTTCACTGTGGTCTGGGAATGCTATAGCCAAGGCTGAAGCTAACAGGAAAAGACTGCAAGATAATCTAGATGGACCGTGAATGAAGTACAAAAGGGAGTACTTGTTCTCTTTCTTCACACCCAGGAAAGAAAAGTACTGCTTGTGACTTTCTCCCAGCTCCAGCATTTTGTAGATACCACTGTAAAGTTTCTATTATTTTTGAGTATTCTTATGAAGACATGTATCAGCTCTATGACTGCCTCTCTTCCTCACAGATGTTGTATCAGACAAAGGTAATGATGCAGAAGAGGACTGTGGTTAGACATAAAGTACATACTATTCCCGAGGTTAGCTTACTCATCAGCCCTGTCTGACTGAGAAAGAGACGGAGCAGAGAAATATGGCACATGGCACAGGAGTCATGGAAAGACTATTGCCATTATTTACTTGTTTCAACTCAAGACTGACCCTGCAGATGAGGGGAGCCTTGTAGGAATGCTGTTTTAGCCAGTATAGGAGATTCCTTATAATCTGGAATCAGTCTGGTGGAGAAATGCCACCTGCTGCACTGTGTACAGGCTCCCCTGACTGCTGTTCTGCAGTCAAGATACAGAGCATATGTGGAGAGGCACTGAACCAAGTCCCTGGAAGAGTCTTGGAGCAGTGTTTTGCTGCTAGACACTCTTTTGAAAGAAACAGTGTTTTGGCAACAGGGATATGCAGAGACATTTAGCTGGTTTATTATTTAGGATGATGGAATAGAATCTGCAGTTGATTCACAGAAACATCATTTCATGGTACTTGGTTTCTCCCTTGCCTTGGTCCATTTTAATGTACTTGCTAGTTTGCAAAACAATGTCAGCTGTTAATAAGGACACACTGGTTCCACTCATGGTAAATGAATGGAGAATTCAGATTCTGCAATATTTTCCCTCTGTTTTGTTGCCACTCCCCCAAGTGTGGATTACTCTGTCCTTCTCTCATTTCAAGACAGAGCCAAAATAGCTGTATTTCGCCACAGTGAGCCCCATGCACTGCTGCAGCTGTAGCAATAAATGCCTTTGAGGAAAGTTAGAACAGCTTCTGAACTGTTCCTCTAACATTAATAACTCTGTATAGATATACTGCACCCATGATTCTTCTCTGTCATAAGCAACAGCATGCAGATGACCTAGTGGTCCATTTTGCCCGTTGAAATGTCCAGACATAAGTCTGGAGCTAAGTATCCATAAAAAGTAAAGTGAGGTGTCTCACATTGGGCTATTTCCTGTCATGTGCAGTAAAAATGGCCTTGATGAAGAAGAGGTCAACTTTCCCAGAGGCAAGTGACTGTAGAAGACACCAGACTGAGGTGATTCACTGTTGTTTATTCAATCACTATCTGAAGTGAGAAATTCATTTAGGAGCATCCTCAACCGGAGGAACTGTCTTTCTGAGGACTGCACTTGTGATTAGTTTGTATTTGCCACATGCTGCACAGCTTTGCACAATGATTATGCATATCAGACAAACTTGATGGCTGAAATTATCTAAGTATATCTATAAAAAATTTGGAATACTAATTCACTCCAGGTTTAATTGCAACTACAATGAAGTCAGCCACCTGCCAGCTTGTAAGCTGTCATTGTGTAAAACTGATATACAGAGGGTGTGAACTAGCAGAGCTGCCCTGACTTCATCTTCATGGAAACACTGGGCTCAGTGAAGCAATACCAGTAGGAGATAAAGATTCAACACTGCAGTCAAACTCCTCCTAGAAGTCAGCTTCTAGGCATATTGCTGATATAGCAGAGTGTATTTCAAATCCTAGTAGCACCAAATTTTGTAGAGCATGTTGTTCATGATGTCTGGAGTCAAACAAATACTTGATTGGGGCCAAGGAAGACCACACTGGGAGAGGAATATTGCTTTCTTCTGTAGTGTGTGAGATACGATGCTTCCTAGGGCTATTTCAGACTTTTAAGTAACAATTTCCTACTGCATCACTGTTTCTGAACATGGACTTCTCATGGGTCTCTTCTTCTCACTTTGCATACTACATTATTTGCACAGGCTGTCAGTCTTTACCATAGGTCTTAATTTGTCAGAGGGTATTAGGAAACTATTTTGAAGCCTATAACAGTCAGTGGCATGTGGAGGTGATGCTCTAGGGCCCTGTTGAGATTAAGCATTTACTGCTTGACTTGTTTGTGATGACAGGGACCTGGCTGGTCTTCTCTTCCTATGCAAACTGGCAAAGCTCTGCATTTCAGCAGCCGGGAAACCAGCCCTGTCGGCACCACTCCCCCTTTGTAGTGGGAAGCAGCTTAGCCTGAGAGCACAATGTCTCAAAGCAGCATTCTCTGTTCTCCAGCACAAAACTCTTTGATGAGCTCTGGTACAGGAGATCCTGATAGTACTAGTGAGAGTACTGCCAAGTGCATGTCTTGTCTTCACAGGCCATGGAAATGGCATCTAATGAGGGTGGGCACTCCTTCTCTCTCACTGGAGAGGTGAGCAAAGGCAGCACAAATAGAGAGAAAGAAATCTAGGCACTCAGAATGATGTCTGACAAGATAGGAACATAC
>NW_008680919.1:7498-10687 GCF_000695815.1 Acanthisitta chloris | reverse complement strand
CCCTAGCCCTGGTGCACGAGGCACTGGCAGTTAGCAAAGTGATGACACATAAGTCACAGTGCCACTGCATTGGTTTTAATGACAGTATTTGTATCTGTGCCTGTGCACTAGGTTCTCTTCAGCTTGCTGTGAGTATTTTTGCTGTTTTAGGCTTTCTTTGGACTCCCTAACCTAGCTGTCTTAAGTAGCTAGTTCATAACAATGAATAGAGTTCTTTCAGTTGCTTTTGTATCTTTTAATTTTTGTAACCAGTTATGTTTAGCTGGGTGTATCTATCTTGTATTTGACAAGCTACCAGCCAGTGTGTTTAGGGCTAATGATGCCTGTGGACATATTCAGAGCAGAGCACTCACCTTAGCAAATGCCTTTTCTCCTCGTTCCAAAACCTTCCAGATGTGGACTCTTTCACCTGTGACTGAATGCAGCACACTAGCAAATTGACTTCTAGCATCCACCATGCACTCTGCAAGTAGCAAAAAACATGGGAGCCAAATAGCAGTGTGCTTGTGCTTGGTTCTACACACTTTCCCTGAACATTTGTGCTGGCCACATGAGTAGATACACTAACTGCACCAGACAAGTTTATGTCTTTGTTTTATAGCCAACTTTCAGATAAAATACAACCCAGAATGGATCCTGACTGCTCCTTCTTGTCACTGATGTCTCATTACTTGCCCTGAGGGTGATCTGTGTGTGAAGTCAGCAGAACTGCAGTGGTATTCAGGGATGCCCTGTGGCTGTGTTGGGGTTTAAGCTAAATATCAAATCAACTCAAGCAATCGTTTTACTGGTATATACCAAGGCTCCCCCAGTAAGTTCAACAGAAAAAAGTCCTGACTGTAAAACTGACCTTACTGCAACAGGTTAGCTACCACTTCCTGTTCAGAATAAGTCTCCAGTTGCAGTGACAGGTAGCCAGTCCTGTATCCACACATAATCTGCATTATTTTGGAAGCAGCACAAAAAAGGCCAGAAAACCAGAGAATTTCTTTGATGGGTGTATGCAAAAAGGCTCACTTCAAATTTAGGCTGTTCCAGCTAGTAACTTTTGCTTCCTATTGCTCTGAGGGTACGTCTGTGCATTTCTGCATTCAGCTTTCCCCGTGGAACTTGATCTGGGTGAGAGCAGGGAGGTGGAGGCAAGCAGGGTGCTTTCTGCTCCTCCTCAAGGCTATTGCATCACAGCCTTTGAGTCAACACATTTCAGACCTCCCACAGAGAGAAGAGCTGGCCCTTTACCTGTGCAAGCCCCAGCATAATAACTTTGGGTAGCTTTCCCCAAGGCTTTTGCTGAGGTTATACATGACAGTCACAAATATTTGCCAGCTTACCAAATCATGCATGTTGGACAAAGAATTTAATTTTCATTTTTTATTTAAATTACTGTAGGCAGAGGTTAGCTAAAAGACAAAATATCATACAAGTAAATATTGTGCAAAGTGATGCAAATAAAAACTTTAAATACAAATAAAAAATACAAATAAAAAAATCATACAAAGTGATGTCTGAATCACTTGACTGTGACTTCTTGCATTAAAAATCAGAAACAGGAAAGAAGAGTCCCACCTCTGCTTCTTCTTTTTTTCGGACCATTAGAGTCTTCTTGGAACACCAGCTAAGAAAGCAGTCTTCTGGGGACCTTTCTGAAATGAGAGAATCCCCAAAGGAAGGGGTAGAAATTTCTGTGTTGTGAGCTTTATGCACCATAGGGAAGAAAGGAGGCATTGGAGGAAGTGTCAAACAACCTGGCAAAGTAGTAGCAGAGGTCTTGGCTAACTTGTGCAGTTTAGAACAGGATTGAGGAAACTCTGGGGGTGAAAGAAAGTACTAGAAAACTTTTGACTAGTTCCCTGATTGTATGTATAAGCTGCTGACAAGGAAATTGAGGCTGACGTTTCTCGGGAGGGCCTTTTAGCTGGTGAAAAGTCTCAGTTTCTAGCAAAGTAGCAAAAAAAGCCCAATGTATGTGCTGCTTTCTTGCGGAAGACCACATATAGCAGCTGTTTCACCCACGCAGGTGAGACTAAAAAGGTAGCTGAGTTACATATTGACAGCTAGCAGATTTCTCAGAAGGAGCCCAACAGATCAGAATGACAGCAAAGTTCTGATGGTGTGCAAGGCTCTTGTATTTGCTGTTCACATGGATAACACTCCCACCAACATTTGTTGAAACTTGTATCCTTGATCAGGAATGATGCTTTGTCATTTCTGCAAAAGAGCAAAATTCCTCTGGTGAAGAATTTGAAGTTTAAGCAGAGCCAAAATTGCTCAATGTCATTAATAGGTCCCAGGCTGAGTTTTCAAGCTGAAATAGCAACAGTTTAAGGGGCGAAAAGTAGGAGGTTAATGAAGCAGCCAGGAGGCCCCAGAAGGGTGCAAACCATCCAAATCTCTGTTCTTCCAGTTAGCACCTTGTTCTAATTCCTTTTGATTTCTTCTTTGCCTCATTTTCTTTCCATGTGCTTATTTTCTGCTAGGGTGAACCCAGTTTGGGCACAGGAAGGTCAAAGCACTGTTACCATGTTTGTGGTGCAAGAATCAAGTGACCTCTTAGAGTGCAGGCCAGGTGTGTGCTTACCTGATGCTGAAATTATGCCAGGTTTCCTACAGAGCAGAAATAACTGGATAACTAAGCATAGGTCCCTTCCATTTCTTACTCCAGGAAAGCATCCATGGATTTCACCATGACTTTTGCTGAAGATTGAATCTATACAGACTGTAAAACAGGGCCTTCAAGAGAGGAAACAATGGTATTTGTACTGCTGTTCTTAATACCTGTGGCTGTGTATAGTCTGCTTGCAGAAGCTAAACAAGTCTGAAGTCAGATTACTGAAGTGTACCCATGCAAATCCTCACTGTTACTGTGTACAAACCAGGGAGATGGAGTCGAATCCTTGGCAAAGAGCAGACTTCCTAAACAGGTTACATTTTAAATAACCTCATTGTTGCTTTTGCGTTGATGCACAGGAATGGCAAAATATGTTTCTGATGAAGAAGCCTTAATTTTCTTTCTAAAAATTAAGCTAATACTATGGATCCCAGGTTGATACGCCTCAACTACTGTGTTTTAGCTGTTATAAACCCTCTGGTGCTACAACTGGGGAAATGTCTGAATTCTGGTTCAGATGGAGACTAAAGAATAACTGCAAGTAACATTCTAAGACACAGAACTTTTTACTGCGGTGAACT
>NW_008680919.1:0-7458 GCF_000695815.1 Acanthisitta chloris | reverse complement strand
TATACATACATATATATATGCATGCACGTAAGTATGTATAAATGCATGCAAATGTAATTATGCATGTGTTTGTGGTTAGGTACATGCTTTGCACATCCTCCTGACCGAGCTGACTTCTACTTAAGGGCAGCACTTCAACAAAGTATAATTATTTTTTAATGAAGAATCAGATCACTGTTACATAAGAAGGAAAATAAAACCAAAAGTTACTCCTCCTAAATTCCCAAGCAAGAAGATTTTTAGGTTTGAGGCTTCTGACAGAAGGAAGTTGTTATGAGTTGTCTTCCCAACAGATCTCAGATCTGTGCTTGGCTGTCCTGATGGCAAGCAGGCTCACAGCTCAACTGATCAGCACGGCCAAGTGAATTTGTCAGCCTCACTTCGGGCAGCAAGAGGTAAAGAAACAGCTGGGCCTTCAACCAGCCCTAGTGCTTCAAGAGAAACACATCAGGAGCATACCCATCAAATACATCCTGGAGAAACAGTAAGAGAAACAGGTCTGAGTCTCCCTTGCTAGGGCCCTTACATTTTTGTGGTATCATACATCTGAGCCAGCTGTGTAGAAAATTGGGGCTATATGTGAGAAGCTTTATTTTTTCACCCTGCTAGTGCAGACCTATGTCAGTACACAATGTGTAAAACGAGTGCACAGGGGTCACAGTTCCAGCATAGGCCCCTGTTTAAGGATTCTATTAATGTGAAAATGCTCACTGCTAGAAACAAAGCCATTTTAACTGGGATCTCCGTTTGTTTTGCTCAGTAACTACATGGAAGCTATTTTGCCTCAGTTTTTCTCTGCACTCAGATTGACTTTTTCTTATCAATTTCAGGTGCATCAAAACAGTATATTTCATTCTATAAAAAGAGCTTCCTTCCTGCTTTTAGAAGGCTTTGGTTTTTTCTTGGTCAGTTCATGTCTTTCAGAAACATAGTAGGTAGCATGAATGAATTCTTCTGCCTGTGAACCAAGCACTCTCATTCAACTATAGACTTGCAATGTAATAAAATGATTTTGGTTTTTTGCTTCCTCCAGTTATGCATGTAGGCTCCCAAGAGTCCATAGGCAAGCTCATAGATCACAAAGTCATGGAATGGACAAGGTTGGAAGGCACCACTGGAGGTCATCTTCTGAAAACCTCCCTGCTCAAGCAGAGTCCCCTAGAGCACATTACTCAGGATTGTGTCCAGACAGTTTTTGACTATCTCCAGGGAAGGAGACTAGAATTTTTCACCAGTGAAGAGTTGTACTGCTTTTCCAAAAAACTGCTGATGTTCATACAATAATCTCTGCCTGTATATCCAGAAGAGTCCTATTTTGGCAAGAAAGAGTACAATGGAAACCTAAGAGTGGCATTAGAAATAATTTCCTTACGAGATACTATGTCAGGTCCAAGCTAAACTGAGAAAGAATTAAACCGTTAATTCAAGAGCTCTTTGTCATGCTGCACAGACTGGGTTGATGATCTCAGGCAAGGACTCACACTTTATTTCCTACAGATTACAGAGGCGTATCTTCACAATGAGTCAGTTCTTATCCAAAAATTATGGTAGCCCAAAGATAATGCCCTGTACTAGCAGGCAACCTGCCACAGGGCTGCCAAAGGCTGGCCAGATTTTGAGCAGCACCCAGAAATCACCTGTGAGTCACTGTATTTTGCAGCTGGTGTCTATAAGAGATGGCAGCTTTTATTTCTCAGCTTCTGGTCAGCTTTGGATTTGGTGGGAGCCAGGAGCTGCTACATATGGGCAGACAGTGCACTGCTGCTGCTCTGTCTCAACTTGTGCTGTGTTTGGTGGCATTTTTCCTCCAGGTGAGCCAGCATCTCCTGCTGCACACAAAGTGTCTCTTGTTATGCCTGACTTCCAGCTGGGAAGGAAATCTACAGTCCTGAATATCACTTTGCAGAAGCTGCTGATTTGTGTTCTTATATGTTATCCCTCGTCATCATTTCCAGACTAAGTCACACACAGGCAACATGATTTATATGATTTATATAGCTCCATGAAATGAGTTATAGAAATCAAATGCCCTGTTATCCTTATTTTTTAATCATGTGTCTTCCTGGTCATTCTTTAAAAGAAGAAATCTTCTAATATATCTTCAATAGTAAGAAAAGGCTCCTTGGTCTCTCTTTGTTGGTCACACACACACACTCATTTGTCTGTTGCACATTCACACATTCATCTCTTCTCTCTCTCTCTCTCTCTCTCTCACATGTTCTTGCACCCTCCTGGAGGTCCTGCTTTCTTAAATGTAGGGTGGTACACAAAATACAACCAGGACAAAAGACTTGCACATCCTAATTAGCCTGGCTGATTTTCACTTGGTCTGGAGAGCCTTAAAACCTGAAAAGGCATTGAATATCAACAGTGTGGCACTTTATCCAACAAGGGAATATTTGTTTTCATAGGTGAGCTAGCCAGTGCCAGAAGTCCTGACCTGCCTGGCCAAGGGGTGAATTGAGATGGAAGAAAACACTCTACTTTCCCAAGAATAGGTGCAGGTTATCTTTTCTTTAACCTTCCAGTTTGTTTGCCCTTCTTGTTTGTTTGGGTTGTTTTACCCACTACCCATTTGAGGTGTGTTTCTGGTTCAATGCCCCTCCAAAGGCCAGAGGAATTAGCACTGTTGAAAGAGTACTGAATTGCCCTTGTGTTGTCCGGACTTTGTTATGGCTTCAGTTCATTAAAACCAAGAGACAGACAGCTGGAAGAGAGACCAGCTAGAGGGAAGCACTCAGGATTGGACTGTGGCAAGTCTTCTTTAGGGGCCAGACCTGTTTCTTTTGAAAAGCGCAGATAAAAAAGTCACAGCTGTGAAATGGCAGGCTGAGTAGTAAATGACATATTCCAGGCAAGCTGGAGAAAGAGTGATAGATGCTCTATGCCCTAATTTTCCCAAGTGTCCAATCTCTGGTTCCCATTGGTGCTGCAGCTCAATCTGTAGATGGGTATGTTGCACCCCTGCCTCACTTCTCCAGTTCTCTGACCTCTGCTGATCTATTCCTCCACACATCTCCCAGTCATCTGATGCCCCTGAAGAGCAACCTGAGCAAGTCCCATTTCTGGTGTGGTGGAATATCTGCAGCTCCTGCCAATTGTGAGCATCCCAGACGACCTGTGGGCAAGAGCATTTCTCATTGTAGAATCTAGCTGCCATGTATTTGTTGACTCTATCCTAAATAGATGGAAAAGGCACAAGATTAAGACTGCAGTAGAGGAGAGATGATACCTTCCCAGAGACTAAAAGAGAGAGATGCAGCCAGCTGAGAAAAAGGAGGAAGCAAAACTCAACCCTTAGAGCTTTTTCTGAAAATGGAGATCTTCAGAAAGCTTAATTTTTCATAACTATTCCAAATCAAACTTCCTAGGCCTCTCTCACTTACTTACATAAAATTATCAAGACGACCTAAAACAGGAGTAGAGTCCTTGAGGCATGGTAGCAATAGAATGACTTTCCTATCAGTTCTCTAAAAACTTGCTGTTGCTACACCAGTAATTGCAACAAGGGAGATGATAATTGTAATGAGCTGGCCTATTTTTAACAACAAAACAGGACTGAAACTTCTTTCCCTTCCCTGTTCTCAACTTTTACTCCATTTTTCTTTCCCTCTCCCCACATTTAACCATTTTATTACTGGAAATAAACCAACCAGGAAAATAGTAACAAAAGAATATAGAGGAAACTAATGACATAGGAGAAGTTACTGGAAGAAAAAATGCCTGTTTCTTCCATTTAATTAGAAAAAATGCAAAAAAGGTTTGAAAACCAACCTTTTTTTTATTTCCCAGAGAATCAAATACCTAGTAATAAGCATTTTGTTTGAAATCATGCAGCAGCTCTGTTAAACAAACCACTGAAAATGAGTTCTGTACCTTGCAAATATGTTAATATCTGCTGAATAACATACACTATGAATACATCGATGTGACTGAATACTCCTGTATTTGGAGGGAAACATCAAAACTCTTTTGAAGTTATTTCTGTCTGATGTGTCAGAGTCTACAAAGTTATTTTCTAGACCCTTCATCGAAGAACAGCAGAAACCATATAAAATATAATTTAAAAATAGCTACTTATTAGGAAGAACAGATGGTGCATTCATATACCACAAAATTGCAAAATTTTAGCAACCTTGAATATCAAGTCCTTGAGTTGTAACTCATTTGCACTGGAAACTTGGTTAGCAAGTCAGAAAAAACACACTCGGAATACTGCAGAGCTGTAAAAGAAGCAAGTGCTGACACATTAAATAAAATGTGTCTATTTTTATGTCAAGTCCTGATAACAGTACATTTTTTCATTTTCAAGCTTAAAGAGAAGAAGAATTCAGTTCTTTCCAGACTTGTCCAAAACACTTGATTCACAATGGAAAATATTTTTATGCCTTATGTCAGCATTACTTTGTTCCAAATTAAGGGCTGTGGTACTGAAATCTTTCTTTCATGATAGTGTCCATTTCTCACCAGTTCCCTCTTTCCCAACACAGAGACGCAACACAGAAGAATTTATGTCCACTCAGCTTTGCTCATCAGTTTTCATCTATGTCAGAATGCAAAATTATATAATTAAATGTATCTTTTGTGACACAACCCAGTGAAACTGTGGAAGAAGAATTAGAGCTTGAAACTAAATTTCCCAAACAAATTAGTCTGCATCAGACATTTTAACAGAAATATTACCAGAAAAAAAATTGGTTATGTATATCTAAGGTGTCACTGCAAGCATTTAAAAGCCTCAAATCTCTCTTTCATTTTAACCGACTATCCCTGTCACTTGTTAGTATCTGGAACTGAATGGCAAACTGTTCTGAACATGTTAGCGAAAGTTCTTGAAAGACAAATCAATAATCTGGAAAACAGAGAAGTATCAACACCGAAGAAATGCTGGCAATATTCAGACAAGTATGGAAGGCTTGGTATTGGCAGCTGAAAAAGGGTAGCATAAATGCTTAGCAATTGTGCATTTCAATGGGAATTATAAATGGTGGGGCTGGGTCTGCCTAGCTCTCCTCATGACTTTGCATCCCATTTCAATGAATTCTCGAAGCCTCTATGCAAAGTCATCTCTGATATTAGTTTGCACAGGCCACAGTCCCACTGAAGTCAATAGGGCTTGAAGAATACAACAGGGGCAGAGCTTGCTGAAGATGTTTTAGTCCCATCACTTGTATCCAGCATATATCTCTAGTACTTTGGATTTCTCATAATACATCCACAATCTTAGTGTGTAACTTCCATACTGCCCCTGTCTACCTTTCTCTTCTGCTCTCTCCCATAATTGTAAACACTTCAGAAATTGAGCTGTTTGGGCACAAATGTTGACCGTGGTTTTTATCCCTGTAACCACCTTCTGTTGCTTTTAGTGCTAGTACCATGATTTACCCAGGAGGTGTTAGAAGGCAATGCCTGACCAGAAAACTCACTTCTAGCAAGTGCCATCCTTACTGTTATTCTACATTCAAGTCTATGGACACTGCCTCAACCTTTTCAGCAACACCAACCAACAAGTAACAAGAGTTCCCTGTACCTCAGCAGAGCTCTTTGTATCATTGCAATGCTGCAAAACACAAACATGAGTCCCTGTGAACTTGAGGGCAGCAGCTCTGCAGGTAAATTGCTCATTAAAGAGACAGGAGATAAGATAAGCTTGTCCCATTTTTGTAACTGTATACAGGTCTCTGGATTAGGGGGCAAGTTAACAAAAGTTTATGTGCAGTTGTTCATAAAAGCACAAGAGAAAGATTATTGTCCTCTCCCTTGTTTTCATCTGCAGTGAAAGGCCAAAATCAATTTAGAAGTTATCCCTATCTTGGTCATCTCATCCAGTGAAGAAAAAACCAACATTTCAGTTTATTCAAAGTAACAGAAGATACATGTCTCAGATGTGCTTTGCTGTGAGTATTAGAGAGCTGAGGAGAACACTCTTTTGCCATTATAATAGATTTTGCAACAGCTGGCAGTACCCTCTGCTGTCAAACATTAATAAGAAATCAACGCAAATCAAGGTGGCCCCATCTCACAACTCTCTCTTCAGCACATCAGGTTTCACTGGGTACCCACCTGGCTCAAAGCTAGCATAACTATTCACTGATGTCACCTACATATTTCAGGGTAGAGCACAGGGGGCCTGGACCTGTTCTGTCCTGTATATTTGATACCAGTCTGGAAACTTCAGCCGCACAGGGGGCCTGGACCTGTTCTGTCCTATATATTTGATACCAGCCTGGAAACTTCAGCCTACCCATCCTGATTATCTCACATTAGGCCTTAAACTAGTTCTGTCAAGGAATACTAGTGCAGTCTGAATGATCTGACTTTCTGATGGCAGTCACACATGGAATGCATTCACAAAGTTTCTTCAAAAGAGGAATAAGTACTGTGAGAACTGATCTGCAGTGATATCCTGGCATGTACTCCAATGCTATTGAGAGCAACAGGTCCAGTGCTGTTTCTACACCCTTTCTAATCACACTGAAATTACCATTTTCTAGTAATTTTATTCTTTAACTGTGTCCCCAAGTTAACTTACTCTTCCTTTTTCTTTTTTTCAAATATTTCTCAATGAAAAATTGTCCTGGAAGTGTACGATATAAATAACATCTGGGTGTGACAAGCCCTTCAAATAGCTGACTAAGTCAGAAAAGAGAATGAAGAATTTTTTTCCCCTTTTCTCATTATGATAATTAAAACTAGTAATCTCTTCCTCTTGAGTCAGCCCAGCTATGTGAGGTTAGTAGGCCAGGCTGCAGGAGCTAACCTCATTCAACATTTCATGGGAATCAAATTCTCCTCAGCCCAGCCTCTCTCTTGCTTTTTTCTTCCCTCTGTCTTGTTGCCTCCTCAGGATACACTAGAGTTAATTCATGGTAATTAAGCCTGTCCTAGAAACTCAGTTTATGATGAGTTTCTCCTGCCAATGGCTTCCGTTATGCTATGGCAAGATCATGGAGCATATGAAAAGTAAAGAGGTGATTGGTAATAACCAACGTGGTTTTACCAGGGGCAAGTCATGCCTCACCAATTTGGTGGCCTTCTATGATGGGGCCACGGAATTTGTAGACAGGGACAGAACAACTGATATCATCTACCTGGACTTATGCAAAGCATTTGACACTGTCCCACATGACATCCTTGTCTCTACATTGGAGAGACATGGATTTCATGGGTAGACTACTCGGTGGGTAAAGAACTGGCTGGATGGTCACACACACACAGAGTTGTGGTCAGTGGCTCATTGTCCATGTGGAGGACAGTGAGGAGTGGTGTCCCTCAGGGATCAGTGCTGAGGCTAATACTGTTCAACGACACTGGGATAGAGTGCACCCTCAGCAAGTTCACTGATGACACCAAGTTGCATGGGGCAGTCACAGCTGGAGGGAAGGGATGTGCGATCCAGAGACACCTTGACAGGCTTGAGAGATGAGACAAGGCAAACCTCATGAAGTTTAACAAAAT
>NW_008680918.1:48885-56234 GCF_000695815.1 Acanthisitta chloris | reverse complement strand
CCTTTGCCTATCCCTTCTGAAGAGCCTGTAACCATCCCTGGCAGCACTCCAGTCATGCAAGTCATCCCACCATGTTTCTATGATGGAAACTCCATCATAACTTTCCTGCTGCACGACGGCCTCCAGCTCCTCGTGTTTGTTACCCATACTGTGTGCATTAGTGTACATGCACTTCAGTTGGGCTGATGATTTAACTCCTAACTCTGGCTGCCCACCCTGAGGCTCATCACTAGAAAGCCTGGTTTCAAGCCCTTCCTCCTTCGAACCTAGTTTAAAGACCTCCTGATCAGCCCTGCCAGCTTATGGGCTACAGTTCCTTTGCCCTTGCTAGAGAGACGAAGCCCATCTGACTCTAGCAGGCTTAGTAACACAGAATATGCCCCATGGTCAAAAAAACCAAAATTCTGCCTGTAGCACCAATCCTTTAGCCACCTATTGATAAGGTGGGTTTTCCTACTCCTCTCCTCATCCATCCCTGCTACTGCAGAACTGAGGTGAACACCTCCTGTGCTCCTGTCCCACTAACTAGTCTGCCCAGTTTATTGAAATCCTTTTTAATTACCCTAATGCCTCTTTCATTAATACCATCACTGCCAGCCTGGACTACTAACAGTGGGTAGTAATCAGAGGCCGAATGAGCTCAGGGAGTCTCCTACTGATAACCCTTACCTGAGCCCTGGGTAGGCAGCACTTCCCTGTGGGATGGGTCTGGTCAGCATATAGGGCACAGGAAGAATCTTGCACCACATGAGCACTACATCTACTTCTCTTCTTCCTTTTAAAATCCAATCACTTTGCAGAAAACCACTCCAACAACTTTCAAAAATAGGCAAAGGGTAAAATAATCTCTATTTAGTTTTCCCTCTGTAGTGTCTGTTTAGTCTGCAAGCTCTCAAGAAGACAAGCTTTCTGTCCAGTGCCTTCTGAGAAACTATAGAGCAATAAGAATTAAAAACATCTGATGTATTGTATTTTATACTCTCTTGAGACTTTAAAGGCAGCCACAGAAGGCTCCTTATCGTGTAGATGCTGAACTAGGGGGCCAAAGTAAATATCACCAAATCTGCATGTAAGTGAGCAGAAGCTAAATCTCAAGTCATGGCAGGACTGAGCCCCATGCTCTCCCCAATCAAATGTACTCCCCTGGAAGCAGTCACAGTGACAATAAATGAACAAGGCACAAACTCACCTGTGGGTATGCTGAGCCAGGGACTGGGAAGACAGCTGGGCGTGGCATGTGCTGGATAGTGTGTCCGATATACTGGGGATTACAGGGGATGTGAGTCTGAAGGGTGGTGTAAGGGTGCAGACCCTGTGTGTGTGTATGTGCCATTGCTGGCCCTGCCACTGTGTGCTGCTGGTACATGGTCGACCCCACAGAGATCACTGGCATGACTGTTGCTGCCGCAGTTACTGCAGCTGCCACTGTGACAGTGGTTGGCTCTGAGGTCACACGGTTGTCTGTCAGCCCACGTGTCGCTTCAGACGCAGCCCGTGCACCGCTGGCACTGCAGCCAGTGGCACCTTCTCTCTGGGCTGGGGTCCCGCCAACAGTCTGTTCGTAAAGCCAGTACCACTGATGAGCTACTTCAAAGAGGACTTCTGGGTACACACCACCTCCTTTGGCTGCCTCTTCTACTGCCATGCAGGCCTTTTCCAGCATCAGGTTGTCCTGGGAGCAGTAAAAGAAAAGCAGAAGTTAAGAATACAAAACCAGAAATAGAAGAAAGAAAAACTACAACAGGAGAAAATTATAAGGCACTCTAAAACAGCTAACACTACGGGGACCAGTCAGATGCTATGCAGAAGAATAACCAGTGTTATTCATGAAACATAAGAAATCCAGAGAACTAGGATTATGGCTGAGCCGTAGCAAAGGAGCCAACCCCAAAAGTTACAACAGCACATGCTTGATGCTAGAAATCAGCTTGCACTAGCCAGCCCCCATGTGCTGCTCACCTGTTCCTTACACTGCACCAGAGCCCTCTGGATCTCGTTTGGGTTCAGGGCATGGGCATGAGGCAGGCAGCTGAGTGCCAGTTCAGCAGCTGCCCGCACCATGTTGGAGTCTCTGGCCCGTGAAGCTCTGTCTGCCAATGATGCCACCTCTGGTGGAGTTAGATGTCCGTCCCAACACTCCACCAAGATGTTCAATGCTGCGCTACCAATCTCCATGGCCTGCCCTAAGAGGAAGAGAGAAAACTCTCACACCACTGCATACCCAGAGCAGTTACAGTCAGCTTTCTCTCAACAGCAGGTGCACTCCTCACTTCCTTCAGGAGCAGCGACAGAACCCGGTTACTTCCCTTAGGCTTCAAGTCAAATTCGGGTGCTTCCTCCCAAAACATATGACAGGGAACAACACTCAATAAGCCAGTGGTCAATGAGGATACCATTATCAAAGTTAAGCTAAAGAAACATTTGAAACAGTGAAAGGAAATTGCTATAGATGATTTTAGTACCCACAAACCAGTCTGGACTGTCACTCTATTTTCATCATGTCAGAGAAACATGAATTTTCAAGGGTGTGTTTTTCAGGCTCTAGAAGCCATATGATAGGTAGTAGGTTTAGGTGCAAACAGAAGGAGGAAGAAAGTGAAACACAGTGAAAGAGCATGTTCAGAACTGACAATGTGTGCTTCTTCAGCATACCCCTGAAGGCAAAGTTAAGACCAGTCTCTGTGTGAGAGCATGTTGCCATGCAAACAAGAAAGAGGTCCCAAGAACTTTCCAGGCCAAAGCAACTGTGTAAATCACTGGTGCTCAGCTCCTACTGCCAGCTGTGCGAGCTGCTTATATGGCTACTACAACACATCAGCATCACCAATTTTGGGAATGTTTGCCTCCCTGCCCTCCTTCCTGCCCAAAAGTAAGCTTCCAAATAAAGTTTTGCTATAACCTGTGATCCAAGAGACATGGGAGGAGTAAGTTCGAGAGAGCCAGTTGGGAGACACAAAGTTGTGCAGCCCTAGTGCATACAGCCCAATCTCAAAGGCGCAGAGGTGAAGGTTGCGGTGTGGTCCCTGGTGCCCACCACTGGAGGAAGGGTGGGTGAAGATAGAGGTACTGCTGTTTCCACCTGCTTTGATAAGGACTGTCTTGGCCAATTCAAAGTAGAAGTGAGCAGCTGCCTCTGAGGGCTGGTTTGGGACATGAGGAGCATGGCTCTCCAGCCGCCTCCCTTTATACCTAGAAGAAAGACAGAGGAACCTTTCAGACAACAACAAGTACCTCAAGTTTGCTAGCTGGAGTGCAGAGTTCCTGTCTTTAGGGTCCAGAGGAAACAAAGCAAATTTTTTCAATAAGGTGCTTGCTGATGCACACACGCTAGTTCCCTGACATCAGGCCTAGAGGTTGCTTCTGTGCATTGGTATTATTCATTACCTGCCAACTTCCACAGTCTTTGCACGAGCTCCACCACTGGCTCTCCTACTGCCACTGGAAGAGGAAGATCCCAGTGAATCACTTGAAGAACTGCTGATGCTGTCACTGTCCTGACCTCTGCCCCAGGATGTTGTTGCCCATCCCCCACGTAGAGGACGTCGACTGAGCGTTGGAGAACTGTCAGAGGTGGTTTCAGGAGCACTGCTGTCAATACTAGCCATGCCTATAACACCAGAACCGACACAGAAATGTCACCAGGGTTGGCAAATGTAATGCAGGTAGGTAAATTCCTAACCATATCATCTGCACTCCCAACTAAGAACAGCTTTGTCTGTGAAAGTCAGCCTTAACAGCTGCCAGGCATTCAACTTCACAAACTAAGAGATTAAATTAAGTCAATTTGGCCACAGATGTCAGTGTCATTTTGCACTTCTATTACAAAGCAGAAAAGTCCAAGCACGCTGTATCTTTATTTCCCTCTTCACACCATCAGAGCCCCTCACTCCATCTGCAGAGCTTTGTGGCAAAGTACAACAACAAGAAGCAAATATACATACTAAATTCCACAGATTGTATGAGTATGAAGAAAACCCTTCTAGTATATGCTGCACATTCTTTACATCCTCAACCTCTAACTTACACCCCTCCCAAGAGAAATGTAGATGTGGAGCAGCTTCTCTGAATTTGTTTCTGGATCCAGGAGCACAGTACTCCACTCCCAAAGTCCAGCAATCATTCAGCTCCAGATATTTAATTCATCACACAGAACATAATGGTGTGAGTGGAGCAAATCTTATTCCTCCATGTCAAACACCTCAAAGACAGTCAAATGCTTCTGTTGTACAGGAAAGGCTGACAGGTAGAATCACAAAATTATAGAATGGTGTGAGTTGGAAAGGACCTTAAAGATCATCTAGTTCCAAACCCCCTGCTGTGGGCAGGGACACCTTCCACTAGACCAAGGTACTCTAAGCCTATCTAAACTGGTCTTGAACAGTGCCAGAGATGGGGCATCCACCACTTCTCTGGGCAACCTGTTCCAGAGGCTCGTGACCCTCTTCCTAACATCTAATCTAAATCTTTCCTCTTTCCATTTGAAGACATTACCCTTTGTCATAACACTACACACTCCTGTAAAAAGTCCCTCTCTGGCTTTCTTGCGTGAATGAAAGAACAAGGGGTAAACCCCAGCAGACTGCCTAGCAGAGCACTAGATGATGTATAAGTTAGTCCATTCCTACCTGTGTGTTTCTTCTTCTGCCTGACAGGTGAGCCCCAGCATCTCCCATTGTATCCACCTCGGTTTCCAAGGGCCAGACGACTGGGGACCTTTCCCTCTTGTTTCAAAACAGTGGCCTCTGCAGCTGGCTCACAGGGAGACCTCTGAGAGCTCTCTGCATAAACAGGACAGTGACAAGGTAAATGTTATGATTTGTTTCTGTAGCTCTAAAACCAGAAATGGCCATTTAAAAGATATAAGTATTAAAAGACATAGAGTTTTTATAAAATGAAAGGTATTTATGAGAAGGACTATCTCAGTTTTCTTTCAGTAACAAACAAATCATCTGACACCAGGTCAAGAACATTTAACTCAGGATTTGGAAAATATGCTGCAACCATGGAAAATTTTAGAATAAAAATGCTCCAGCAACCCTGACCTTACTGCAGTTGTCTTCAGCTAGTATTGATCTCTTCAGGAAAAGTTAAAGAGAGCACTTACTTTCCACCAAATCCTGCTGTATATGATGTTTGCTAGCAAAGTGGAAGCACAGTTTGAAGAGAACCACACTGCAGTTCTGACTAGGGCAGAGTTAATTTTCCTCACAGCAGCTAGTATGGGACTGTGTTTTGAATTTGTGCTGTAAAGTGTGTTGATAATTCAGGCATGTTTTAGTTTTGCTGAGCAGTGCCTACACAGAGTCAAGGCCTTTTCTGTTCCTCACATTACCCCGTCAGTAATTGGGCTGGGGATGCAGAAAAGTTGGGAGAAGACGCAGCTGTGACAGCTGACCTCAACTGACCAAAGGGATATTCCATATCACATGATGCCATGCTCAGCATATAACGCTGGGGAAAGAAGGAGGGGACATGTTTGGAGTTACCACATTTGTCCTCCCAAGTAGCTGTTCCATGTGATGGAGCCCTGCTTTGCTGGGGATGGCTGAACACCTGTCTGCCCATGGGAAGCAGGGAATGAATTCCTTGTTTTGCTTTGTTTGTGTGCATGGTTCTTGCTTTACTTACTAAAGTGCCTTTATCTCATCCCATGACTTTACTCACTTTCACTCTTCCAGTTCACTCTTCCATCCCACCCAGGGGTGAGCAAATGAATGGCTGTGTAGTGCTTAGTTGCTGGTTGGGGTTAAACCACAACACACACTTATCTCTAATAACCCTCAGTAATCTTAGTTATATATCTTTCATGAAGGCACCTGACTCAGTGTGTAACTTCTTGAAATCCTGCACTTTTGTGATATAAACCTAAAAGACAGAGTCACAGCAGCTTTATGTTAACTGGTTATATACAACTGTTATATACAACTGGCTCAAGACAGGAAAACCTGAAAATTAGCTTGAATTGCTACGCAACAGAAATGGATCCAGCCAAACAGATAACATTCTAGTAACCACCAAGGAACCAGACGGTAATACAATCACTCTACCTCCTAAAGTGTACAGTTCCATTTTTGTACTGATATCAGAAGGGGTTTAGTACAGCCCTTAGAAAGCACTTCTTACCCTGTGCACTCTTCTCCACAAAGTTCTCAGGACTGCTCTGGACTGCAGTGCTTACAGCAGCTTGCTGAGTGACAGAAGTCCCTGGAAGCTGCTGAATAGCTGCAGCAGACTGGGCAGCATGTTTGGAAGGAGATTTTTGATTTGCAACTGTAGGCTTGCTGGATGAGTAGAAAGAACTCAGTGTCTGCGGTTTGTGGGTTTGACTCTCTCTGTCCAGAAGTTTGTCTAAAATCTTTAACAACAAGGAGAAAAAAAGAAAAAAAAAGAAAAAAGGCACTCAGCAGAAGGGTAAGAGAACAGGCACTGCACTACACTAAGACATAGAGGGAAAATACTAAATCAGCTTTCTGGTGGGCAATAAATTTGTTGGAGAAATAAAGAAAATGCTTATTCTTTAGAAAGTAGGCATTGCCTTCCTGCACTGAAGATCAACGCTGCCGAGCTGTGAGCCATGTGGTCTGCATTACTTGAGGAAGCAAAGATTCTTTCATACTCAGTGATATTTCTATTTTCACTTGAAACAGCCACTGGCTTTCCTTGAAAGGCACCCAAAACTCTCAATAAAGAAATTAACAGATTCAGAAAATCCTGTTATACACTACAGAGAAACTGGCAAATCCACTAGAGAAACTGCCTTCTACTGGCCTACAGAAACATTTTCTTAATTTATTGTGTAATTGGGGAACAATGCATGAGCACGTTTTATAGGTTTGTCCACTTCTACCGTTCATTCTCCACATGAAGTGAACACCACAAGTCTGACAGAGTGTTTATTTGCAGATGATTGATATCACAGTGTCCCTGTTATTCCCTGGAGAAGAGTACAGCAAAAGCACTTCTCCTTTAGAAGACAGAAAAACACGAATAATACACTTCTTGCTATATAGAAGGATTTCTGAATATAAAATATTAATAAAACCCTTTCTGAAGCTTCAGCAGTTTTTAATATTTTTTTTCCTCCTTTGGGGTGGAGGGGCAGAGTTTTACGCTCCCTCTTGCGTAGGAAATTAAGACACAGGTGGACTGAACGAATATATCAAAGAGGTCAGAGGTTAAGACATAGAGGCTTTGTTAGATATACTGTTTTGTGAGCCAATATTCCTGCAGCAAAACATAAGCAATCTCCAGACCACACACAGATTACACACTGAAAACCCCTGGGAAAAGACTTGTTTTAGCAAGTAAGATAAAGCAATAAAAGCAGTGACAACACATCTCCTGACTCT